>NC_135507.1:73501329-73711422 GCF_052857255.1 Amblyomma americanum
CTTCCCTTTCGGTGGGGTGGAAAATAGTGTATGCAACGGGCTTTGTTATTTCTCGCTCCTCCCTAACACAATTTGGGGAGCGCCGCCGCCGACTCTTGGCGGCGCGGTGGTGGCCTGCCGAAAGGAACCAAAGACGCTGATTCACGCCTCCTTTATTTTCCCCCGCATCCAGCAAAGAAACGAGGCAGTCGTTTTCGGGAGGTTGAGGGACAAGGGTTGGAACAGTGGGGAGAGGGGGAGCGAGAGGGCGACTCCCTTTTCAGCGTTCCTCTCCAAACCCCACTTCCTCCAATTCAGTGTTACTGTTTATACATGCATCCTTATTTCCCTGCGTCTTCTTTCCTGTTATTCGTATCTTCCCTCACTTCCTTCGTCTTCCTTTTGTGTATTGAGTTCATTCGCATTATCCCTATTTCTAGACGTTCGTTAACACTATGTTTCCACGGCTCCCTCAGTTTCCTTTCCGAATCATTCGCATCAACTCCTCCAGCTTCAATGACCCTTTCTTTTCCTTCCTTGTTCCCTATAACTAAAGCTTTTTAGGGAGCTGCTTTCTTTTTTGTGCCTGTACTAGCCATCAGCCTTTTTTGCTAGCATGCGTGCGCTTTCGCTCATTGCTAGCCCCCGGCGGGCTTTTAGATAAAACAGAAAATTTCCCCGTCTCTCCCTACCCTCCCTACGTTTCCTTTTTTTTCCTGTCACTTAATATTCGAAGGCAGGTTTTTGTTGCCCCGAGTCGGAAAGGTCGAATTAGGCGCACGCATTTGTTCGCAACGTACTCTGGGGTGTTCGCCCTGCATTCGGCTTCTTTTTTTTTTATTTTTCCCCTTTCGCACCATAGCCCGTTCTCTAGTGTTTCTTTTCGGGCGCATTTTGAGGCCCGGCGTCTTTCCAGTGCCTTTTGTGGACGCTTATACGATGCAGAGCCCGGTTGCTTGCCGAGAACTTTCGCTAATGGCGTGCGCTCCGTTCGCACTGGTTCCAACGTTACAATGGCGATTCCGCGCGGAAAACAAAAAATAAAAGCGCGAAATATTCTCCCTGTTTTCTTTCTGCTTCCTTCTTTGCAGGCCCGTTTTTGAATAGTTTCCCTTTCGGTGATTTGCCCCTGCGGATTGCGCGCCGCAATACATGGTAAATACCGCGAACAAAAGCAAGCTGCGCGAGGTGCCTTAATGGGAGTCTTTGTGACTAGAAGGGGTCAAACTTTATCACTATATATTCCGAGGGTTATTATTTGTTCCAGTGAGCGTCTAAGGAAAGGTCACTGCCCCGTGGTTGGGCTTTCCCTTTTTAACACGATACCGTTAGGGATCTCCTATTCCGTCGTCGTCGTCGTTGACCGTGAGCAAAAAATCCCCAGAGAAGCAGTCTAAGAGGTAGGTGGGACAGCTAGGTCGCGTGACCTTGCAGCGTCCCCACAACCTGCCCGCCTGCTTGTGAGCAAACTGCCCACCGTGGCAGGTGGAAGTTAAATTGGTGTTTGGTAGCGAGAGGTTGCTCGGAAGAGCAACCAAGGTCGCACAAGACCCACCGGTGGCAACACCTGCCATCGCAGGGTTGTGGAACATCGCTTAACCGCTGCACCACTGCGCCAGGAGGGGTATGAAGACTACCAGAGATCTATGAATGTGAAGTAGAGAATGTCCAATTCTGCATATATGGGCATTAAAGCAGCAGACACTTAAGTTTTGGGTGCGTGTTTTCTTGTTTGTAATGGTGCGTAAGGAATTATTATACATTTATTACCACCTGGTATTCTCCTACGACCACTAAATAATTTATAATCGCATGTCTTTCTCGTCCTGTTTCGGTATCGGTTTCAACAACCCAAGGAGAACTGTGACGTCAACGTGTGCTTATAGGTCACGCGAGACATGAAAAAAACTGAAATATAATCGCCGCTTCCACATTCGTTGTCGTTCCATGGAGTCCGGACCCCGTAGAGTATCTGTTACGGGTCTAATTGGACTTATTTTTGGAAATGTGGCGGACAGTTTGAAGGATGCTTCACTCCCGCCAACGGTTGGCCCGGTATTGCACTGCCTCCGGGATCGGCCTTGTCTTTAGCGCGTCTTTACTATCCTGTCTTTCTATCTCATCTTTCAACTCTCCTACTATCTGCACGTGGGAGCGATTGTGGCTCGGCTTGAGCCAGTGAGCAGGCCTGTGCACTTTCCTTTTCTTTCTTCCTGGCAACAACTTCTCTCTCTCTCTCTCTCTCTCTCGTTCCGGCTCTCGAGGAAGGCTGCCTTCAGCACTGCCGTAAATTAAAACGATGAAGCAGCGGTTATATGGACGTTTTTTCATCCCTCACGTGACACAAAAGCACTCTTCCACCTCACAACCACCGTTCGGCTCTTGAAATCGAAACAACATGACCGAAAAAATTCGATTATAAACTATTTAGCGGTCGTGGGTGAATAACACACGGTTATTCATGCGTAGTATAGTGTCCTCCGCATCACTGTAAAGAAAAAAACGTACCACCAAACTTAGGTGTCTATACTATTTTAACCCGTTAGCTATCGCCTGATACACTTCAGCCGGAGCTTAAGTATCCCCTCCATTTTTTTTCCTGTCTCCATAAATATCAGCGTGGTTTGAAGGCGGTTAGCTATTTCAGCTATTTGTAGCTTTATTTTTCGGCAAGCACATACCACACAAATATCCCGTTATTCTCGCTACTACTTATGCTAGTGTCAGAGTGTGTTACGAAGAGCCTCAGAAAACGTATTGGTGTCGACCGTGGTCGTTAAGTATTAAGGAACACCAGAGTGCTGAAAATTGGCGTTTACCCCATTCAACAACAACTTTAAAAAGTTTCTTTCGCAGCGATAAGAGAGAAAAAATTAGAAGGACGCTTAAGCTTAGCCCCAAGAGTAGGCACTATAGGGCCTTTTCCTTCTTTTTTGTTTTTTAATTAATATAGCATCAGTACGCATCCCCAACACACTTTACTGTCACCTGCAGCGCAAAGCGTTTGCTTGGTGCAACTCTAACACGCTCGCATCAACGACCCTTATGGCTTGTTTTTGGCTTGCACGCGATATGCGGTATCGAATGGTAGTCATAAATCGCGATCCCGGAGCCTGCCCTGTGTGCAGGTATTGTGTTGAGGATCTATGTAGGCTGCGTGACATCCTCAGGAAACAAGGTTTCTGTGGTGAATCGTAAGTGATGGATGTTCTCATTAAAATGAAAGTACATAAATTTTGATGTCATACCAAACGACACGCTTGGGGTGTGTCTGTACTTGCCGCGACAGGCAACAATGAAAAAAAAATGCGGTATATACGTTGCGTGCCCACCTGACACGCAGAGGGCCTGGGCAGCCTGGGTCTGTGCCCTAAAGCCGGCGAGTTTCTTTTTTCCATTTGAAACTACTGGGTATATTTTCGTCACGTTTCTGGGGCCTTTCTGCCAATCCTGGGTCACGGCGACGGCTTTTAGACCGAGCGAAGTGAATGTACGCTATCGCCTAAAAGATGATTTCTAGAGCACAGTGAATAGCGCGCAAACAGAACGACAGCACAGCAAATTAGGACGGAATTTAGATTTAATATTTTCGCTTCCATTTGTCTCCTTTCCAGGCATTATGCACCAACGGCGGAAGCGAGCTTTTTCCCCAGCGGTGATCCGTTTAGGTGCGGCACTAAATATGTACGCGAAGGCCTGCTCAGCCGATTCTATTCTAGTTGTAAGAATGGTAAAGCTAGCTGACGACACGTTAAGCGTCTATCGGTATAGTGACGATGCATTTGTTTCTTACATTTGGTCCTGGATAACTCCGAAAGGCCTTAGTTTCTATGTGAAAGAATTATATGGCTCAGGAAGCGGAAAATCTGGCATAGTCGTTTTACATGCCGGACGGTCCGAAAAACCATGTGATCGCATCAGAAAAGAAATAAAGATAAAATTTCATAAATGAACCTTCACCTGAAGTCGTTTTCGTACTCAAGCCGACGTGAAGACCGAAGAGAACAGCTTTGCAGGCCACTTCATTAGACCACTGCGCCATATCAACACTTGTTTTTTTCAAATTGGTATTTATTACAGTGATGCGGGGTGTTGCACTGCGGTGATGGCAGACTAGGCGCATTGTATACTCCGTCACCACCGCAGCACAACACTCCGCGTCCTAACCTGCCGGTCTTTGTCGTCCTCTGTTCGAGTGGCATCCTCTCGCACTTGGTTTGGGTGTCGTTGTATTCATCAACTTCCATTCGGGCGGCGCGAACAGGTCAGCTTCGCTGGCCACTGCATTAGAGTAGTCCGCTATTGCGGTATCCGAAAACCCCGCGTCCATGTTTTCGCATTCACAGCACGTAACTAGTCCTAAGTGCCCGTCGTGACTCTTTTTATGCTCTCAGTATGTTCGATCTTAACCCTCAACTTAACCCCGTACGGGAGAACTAGCGCACAAGTCTGACTGGTATTAGAGTTATGTCCCTCTTACGAAAACGTGATGCCATTGGAGGTTTCGACGCCTACCCTTTTAACGTCCTTAACGATAGCTTCGATATCCGCTTCTCTCCTTTGACGTAGCTTTAATTATTCATTTTTTTTATCGTTCCGCTAACAGCGACGACGAATGTGTCTGCGCAGAACATGATTTTAAGCATGACATGAACACTGACGAATAAAAAGATGAAGAGAAAAGTAAATTTTTGGTCAAAAATTAAAGGACGTACCAAACTCGACGCGTGCGAGGGAATTATTTACACTGGCTTCCGTGGGCATCTTCCTTTGCTCTTTTTTCTTCATTCTCTCGCTTTATCTGCGTTTCCCGCCGCCGTCTATTTTTCATCGCACTCCGGGAAGGAAAAGTGGACCGCGTTGAATAAATAAGCGCCGAAGTCGGCGCCAGTGCTTGGAAAGAAGTGACCGCTAAATGGCTTCGGCAAGAACAACAATCACACTCCGACAGAGGCAGTTGGAAGTGCGAAAAACGAATCGACGTTGATAGAAGGAAGGAGAGAGGAATAAAGTGAGAAAGAGAGTGTGTGAGCTCGGTTTCCAAACATTCGTGCAATAAGAAGCAGGGCCGGGAAGATCCGTCTTCCACTGAGCCTAGCCCGCGGCCGGCACCCGATTTTGGCTCAAGTATAGATATATATTTCGTCCAAAACTCTGTCTAACTAGAAGAATGCAGCGTTGCGGAAGGCGCGATGTACCCAAGTGGCCAATACGCATGGCAGTGGGAGGTACAAGGCCGAGTCTTGGACGACGCTTACTAAACCTGACATTTGCTGCTTAGCAAACTTAACTAAGCACTTTGTTCTAGCCTTGCATACGATTACGTGGGATCGAACATAACAGCAGTCTGAGAGGCGAAGGTGTTGCATGTTACCACGGAATAGGTATCCTGAGAGTGCACCGTGCACTCTCAGGATACCTACAGGCACACTCCAGAGTCAATATTCTGAAGTTCACATTAGGTGTATAGACACTGATGTTGACTAAGCTGCGCGTGTCCTCTTCCCCAAAAAGCGGCCAGTGGCTTCTCCGCGTTAGTTGCGTATGAGCATCCATCGCCATTAAGTATCACATATACCCGCCCAATTCTTATTAAGGCGTATGCCTTACTTGCCCCAGTGACGCCACTTCCTCCAGCCAATGGCAGTGCTCCGGTCTAGAGACGTCACTTTCCTTCAGCCAATGAGAGTGCTTCGGTCTGGTGACGCCACTTCCTCCAGCCAATTGGAGTGCTCCGCTCTGGAGACGTCACTTGCCTCCAGCCAATGAGAGTGCTTCGGTCTGGTGACACCACTTCCATCAAGCCAGTGGGGCGAATTTTATGACCGCCGACGCATTCTGTCCCCATGCTTCTTTTAATGCAATCGCATTGAAAACGAAGACAGGTAAAGGCAAATGCAGTCGGTAATTAACAAGAGAGGGGCTCATTTAGACAACGCGGGGGTTATTTAAAGTGTTTAGTAGTTTGTGAACAAGAAATCCAGAGGCGATGGGGCCTCCAACTAATCAATGCTGACCGGAGTGGACGTGTCGAAGCTTAGTGGACACTCCCAGAGTACGGGTCTGGCTTCCAGTTCTCTAGCCTCTACAGCCCTGCACGGTACTTCGTTCCAGGCGAGACGGGAGTTATAGGCGGCGGCGAGAAGAGGACTTCGCTTCTCGTGGCTTTCGCGAAATTTCGTCGCCGAGCGGAGTAATTCGATTACGCCTCCCCGAGGCGGTGGCGGCGGCCCCCGAGATTTCTCGCGTCCACCGTCGTTCCGCCGTATTTTCACGCCTCCGTTCACCATCGTCGTCTATCTTGGCACGTGCGCGGCCTGTCACAGAGTTCTCGCAACGTTGGCCTGCTTTGTTTGCAAGGGAGAGCCCACACCGCGGCACTAACTGTACCGGGAGGCGCTTGCAGGAAAGGGGAAAGGGCAGGAAAAAATAGGGACCATGTCCTCGTATGACGCCAGTATTCTGCTGTCTAGCGCCGACTGCGATTTGTATTGCATTGCATTTATCTAAATGTCATGTGTTGCGTTGTATTTCATTGTTCTTTACACTGTATTGGTTTGGTTTGGTTTGGTTTATGGGGGTTTAACGTCCTAAAGCTACTAGGGCTATGAGGGACGCCGTAGTGAAGGGCTCCGGACAATTTCGACCACCTGGGGTTCTTTAACGTGCGCTGACATCACACAGTACACTGTTCTATACACTGTATTGTAGTGCACCGTGCTGTGCGAGTAAAAAGAAAGTAAGCTGTCGCCCAGCGCACACACTCTTTTTATAAAAGGGTGTGCGCGCTAGATGGCAGTTTACTCCCTTTTCACTCGTTTGTGTGTATAGTGTCTTTTAATATAATTTTTCGAGGAGCTCCTGCATGGCCTCGAAATAAGCCTCACCGACCACCCTGACTCGTGCTTCCTGCGCACTTCTCGCACCGCAAGCTCTTCAAATGCGTCGGGCCACTTGAAATCCGCTGAGTGTCCACCGCCACAGGTTTGCGCGGAAGTGCATTTCCTCTGCCTGCTTCCGGCTCAACCGGCTGCTCGCTTCCTCTCAGCTCGAACTGGAAGACTGCCAGCATTTTAATGAGGAGCCACATGGGAAGCTACGCATTCCGGACCCCGGCGTCGCACTTTACCAGAAGTTTATTGGAGTGAAAAGGGAAACGAACACGTCTTTGATTAATAAATAAGCTGGCGCGCCATCATCATCATCATCATCATGAACAGCCTGATTGCACCCACTGCAGGGCAAAGGCTTCTCCCATGTCTCTCCAATTAACCCGGTCCTTTGCCAGCTGCGCCCACCCTATGCGTATGCTTGCGAACTTCTTAATCTCACCCGCCCACCTAACCTTCTGCCGCCCCCTGCTACGCTTGCCTTCTCTTGGAATCCACGCCGTTACTCTCAAGGAACAGCGGACATCTTGCCTTCGCATTACATGCCCTGCCCAAGCCATAACAGGGCCAAATAGGACGAGGCTGCGTGGTTCTCGGCAACTCCTTATGTGTTTTCAATGAAACTTAAACAACCAGACTGTGTGGGTTTAGAATAAGTTTTCCTCTACCGTGTTACAGTTGTGAAAATATAATGATTGATGGCCCTTATTGTGCACCTACTGTTTCGTTACCTGAGGCAATTTAATTGCACGAATATAGGCCTCTTCTGCGTCTACCTTTAAGTGTTCCTATTCACTGCAATGGAGAAAACAGTGGACCTTCTCGTTCTGTCCCGAGGCGAAAATGTGACAGGGGTCAATGGCGCTACGACACCCATCCACCCGGACCACGGGTTAAGGCGGCAAGGAGCACCTGCTCAGGCGCGCTACAATGCATTCGATACTCGCCGATAGTGACACGCTGGCATCATTCGTTCAGTGTTTTCCTGCCCTCTCCCACTGTTGCCCTCCTCCCATACTACTTGTTAAAATTTTACATGTTTATTTCAAGCTAAATATCACACGCCAGGAACGAACATTGCCTAGGACCGCGCTCTACAGCATCCTGGGAGAAAGTGTATCCACAAGTGTCTAAGCCCTGGTCGCACGCACGCACGCACGCACGCACGCACGCACGCACGCGCACACACACACACACACACACACACACACACACACGCGCACACACACTGCACAACACAACACACGTAGGCGGCGCTAGCTGCTGGTGCAAAGATGCACATAACACCACTGACCATTACCTGAGTTTCCTTCTTTTTACGGATACATAGCATTTAAGCTATTAG
Organism: Amblyomma americanum; assembly: GCF_052857255.1. Taxonomy (NCBI): domain Eukaryota; kingdom Metazoa; phylum Arthropoda; class Arachnida; order Ixodida; family Ixodidae; genus Amblyomma; species Amblyomma americanum. The sequence goes on from NC_135507.1 coordinate 73,509,544, forward strand.
CCGATTCAATAGAGTCCCGCTTAATAGGACACTGAGAGCAAATAGAAATGGGCCCGTATCGATAGATTACCCCACTCCAGCGACAAAGTCGCTACTTTCACTGCAAACAGAGCGTCTATAAGCTATAAAACTCGAAACAATGAAATTCGGGGGTCAACATCACCGGTCGATTTCGTAAGCTAGCTACGGTTCATCGATATGGTTTTAACCGTGCACTCCAAAGGCTACACTCTAAACAGAAAGGAGTAAAAAAAGAGGTAAGCTGCCTCCTCTAGCATACTCCCTCTTATAAAAGGGATTATGCTAGGGGAGAACTTACTCCCTTTCTACACCCATACAGGAGGACTCGTGTTTTAGAGTGTAGGCTGCAACTCCATTGCCATAAAAGCTGTGATCACGGGATGTTTATTGTTGTAGGCGTCACAAGTATGAATCCAGTGGGGGAAAACGTTTTTATTTCCAAATTTCTAGGCAATGAATGGGCGTTTTGCTGCCGTAGAAACGTCAACATTCCTAAAGAAGAGCCACACAAGCGATTTTTACTAAGAACACAAATCTGAAAAAGTTGGCTTCAGTGTCAGTGGAAGATTTGTGGAAAGACGCATAACTTAATTATTAATGCGAAAGCATTAGTTGGCTAATCGACACAAAAACCCGGCGTTGCGCGCAAAGTAGCGGCGTTGCAAAACTCGCGATTGGTCCAAACGATGTGACGTCATGAAATGCGGGAAAATACTAAATGTTAGCCAGTAATAGTCAGTACTAGTGCTTAAAACAGAACCAACCATGAAGGAATATAGTTGGAGTAGAATTATAATAAAATTAGAATGGAATAGGAGTAGAACTGAGATATAACCGCAATGTTTTTGCACTACTCGAACGTAAGTTCCTTAATTAAGTGCCTGCACTAATTTTCCCCTACGTACCCCCTTTGTCAAAAGTAACCGGGCACACGTGGTTTGTTTCATGGCCGCGTAGCGAAGAACTTATGGCAGCCCTTAAGCTCCTAACCTGTGCAAAGTAAGGTGAGTCCCTGTCCTCATGTTTTTACACCTTCGGCTTTTAGGGGTGCCGTAACAGCTCCGTTATACGGTTGAGAAGCAAAAACCTGCTGCTAGGTTACTTTTTGGCGAAGTGTGTACATCATCAACTGGTCACAGTTGTGTGTCCGTCGCCTGAACGCCTTAAAACAAAGGACCATCTGAGAAGAAAAAAAACACGGTAAATCAGAACAATCTCCAGTGACTCCCTGTGACAAAGACGTTAATTACAGTCGCGGCAACCGAGGTGTGCATAACCTAAACCTCCTCACTACACTTCATTTTCTTCTTTCTACGTAAGCCAAGCCGTCGTTGCATTTCCGACAAAGGCGCATATAGCATCCCGCGCGTATTAAGGCCGCCCTGCCTCCGGCGCCGCTGAACGGAAGCTGCCGCTGTGTGTTTTCTCTCTCTCTCCTTCTCTCTCTCTCTCTCTCTCTCGCTGCGAGTGCGTATAAGTTCGGCCGGAGCCGTTCGTTGGCACGCACGGCGAGCCAAGGCGTTCTCATTTCCCCTAAATGCCCGCCGGGTTCGCGTCGTTCTCCCAGCCTCTTTTGCCTACGACCTTCCTAGCCACCCTTTTCTTCCCTACTTATTTCCCCGTTCGCTCACGAAAGCCTCGGTTCTTTCCCCAAAAAGCAAACAAAGGGAAAACAGGAAATAGTGCGTTTATAAGCCTCTCCGTTCTGCTCGACGCGTGTACGCGGACAACGGAACGGCAAAGCTGCCGCGACAAACCCTTCCTCCTTTCTCCAAGACTCTCCCTTTCTATCCCTACGCCACGCTCGCAAGCACTGGCATCTCCCAAACAAATCCGTTTCAAACAGCATTTAGCCGGCGTGCTCCGTTTAGGGATGAAAAAACGGGGAAGGCCCGCGTCCTTACTTCCTTCCTCTCTTCTTCCGGTGGCGTCTTGTTGGTTTTGCCCCTCGAAACGCGCGGTTAGAGAACTTCATGCGGAACAGAGTAGTTGGCGCAGGGAGGGCAGAATGGATACAAACAGCAAACCAAGCGAAATTGCGGGGCAGAAACAAAGCGCTTCGTCGCTTGAGCTAGAGGGCTTCATCACTGCAGCGTCGCCTATAGGGGGTCGCCGCGTCGGCGCTCTATTCTCTGCACCCGCCGGCCCCCGAGCGCGTTTTCTAATCCCCTCTGCAACGCAAGCACGCAAACCGCTTTCTTGTATCCCGCATTTTTCTTCCCTTTTCCTTTCCCTCAGAACATGGGCACGCATCGCTGGAGCAGCTCAGCGCATAGCCCGGCAGGAAAGCGAGGCCCTGTCTGCCTGCCGCCTCCTCCCTGTATATAACCCCGCTGTCTGCCTGTGTATATACACACCCCCCCCCCCACCCCCCCCCCCCCCCCCCCCCCCCCCCCCCCCGCTGTCGTAACTGGTAAGCCTCGTCTAAAACTAGAAGCGCTTCTGTGTATGCTTGGCCCACTTAGCGCTTCGCCGAGGAAGCGAGGGAGAAAGAAAGGAGGAAAAAAGAGAACAGAATACAGAAGAAAGAACTTGGATTGCCATTCGGATGTAAATACGCAGCCCACGCGAACAAACAGCAGATCACTGGAGGAGACTTGAAAGGCTATAGGACGGCGCTGCTAGAAGCGCGAAGGCTCTAGTGCGCGATGGAAGAAGAAAGACGTGGTTCCTTGTCCTTCCGATCCCTATCGAAAAACACAGCAGAATATTTTCTGTTGTCGAAACAAATTTTCCAGTAGTATTTTGGGACCTGAAGGCAGAATTCTTGTAGTAACAACAGGATCTTCTGTAGTATTCAGTAGTCTCCTGTCGTATCGACAGAGCCAGTTCTGTCGGCACAACTGAAAACTTCGCCGTACAAACAGAAAAATCTCTCGTAACGACAGGGCGACAGAATTTTCAGTTGTATTTTGAAACAAAAAGCATCTTTTTTCCTCTCATGTTCCTTTCGTGCGTGTTCATACTTGGAAACATTTGCAGTCCTTCGAAATTGTCTACTAGAACGCATGGAAAAGTTCCCCCAACAGTGCATTTCTGTTTACGACTTTATGTTTTTTATGTTCATGCTTTTCTTTCTGATCAATCCCGGCCCCTCTATGTGATGTTAAGTTCGGTATTTAAGGTCTTCTTAATAAATAAATAAATAAATAAATAAATAAATAAATAAATAAATAAATAAAATGCGCCCATCTCACCGTATGTGAAATTAAATGCATTTTTTTTTCAAGACATGCATGTTTATATCTCACTGATTTTGGGCGCAAAGTGATTTCATATATTCTACTTCCCTTTCCTTGCTTAGCCTTCGCTTGCTAGATCATTTATTACCTCTATTTTGTTTTTTGACGCGAGAGCTGCTTCACTAGCAATCCTGAAAAAGCCGATAGTTGTCCTGAAGCCTCTCAGACACCTGCAGCAGTAAAATAAATATTGTTGCGGACTGGGTTTCGATCTCGCAGCGATCAGCTTCCCTGGCTACCGCACGAAAGCACTATGCTATTTTTTTTCTTTATTGGATGGAAGTAGTGCCCAAAAGAAAAATGTAAGGACGCTTACGCCACAAAACACAAGGCCACCTTACCTCTGCATGACCCCTCCTTCCAGAACATCAAAGTCTGGGAGGCACACACATGCATCCAGATAGGGGAGCCAGCTAGGCGGCTCTTCCAGGGCACTATATACTCCACGCACCAAAGTGCTTTGCCCACGAAACAAAGATTTCGACGGCCGTGGTGATTCGGCGTGGTGGTCCATCATGCGGCTCTTCCAGAGACTAGTTAGTCCCAGCAACATAAATAGATGATATTGCACAACACAGTTTTTCTCCACAGGCAAAAAATAAACGGATACTGAGGCTACTACGCTATCGCCGCAAACTGATCATCCCTCGTGTTTAACTGCCACGCTATTGCGCTGTGCACTGCATGTTGACGGCTTCGTCGTGAACTTCCATACGTGCGTAAAAAGCACTACGCAGCAAAATTTTCGCGTGGACGTGAAGCCACTGAGATGGTCACGAAAGGAAAGGAAACACGCATAACCGGCTCCCTGGCTCAGTGGACACCTCACTCGCGCTCTCGGGTACTTTTTTTTTTTTTATTCGAGAAGTGTGCCATGAGGCATAAGTTGAAAAGGAAAGGGGGGAAGGAATGCACGGGATTGAAAGTTAAAAGAAGGAGTGAAGAACCGTTGCGCTGAGGTAGTCGCAGAGGTTGTTAATGAAACGGTTGTCCATTGTCCACTTCACGAAGTCACTTTCGCGGTTCCACCGCAGGCCCACCTCCCTGAGGAGCCGTTTTCTGATAGCAGCCGTCGCTGGGCACGTCCACAACAAGTGCCGCACATCACATATGTCCGGTGCAGCGCCACAGTGAGGGCACCTGTCAGGTAGTGGCAGATCTTTGGCACGCCACCGATGACGGACAGATGGTGTCAGAGCCGCCCCTGCCCGAATCCGGCGCACGGATACCTCCTCCTGCCGAGTAAGACTACGGGGGAGAGGGTGCGAACACGGAGGAATTAGAGCGCGTGTTCGCTGGCGCAGAACTTCGGAATCGGAAACGTGGGACAGGAACGGATCTGGGGGAAGAGGGGAAGGTGGCGGATCGTCTAATGTATGAAGATGAGTCATAGCATCCGCTTGAATGTTATGTGGATCCTGGGCATGGCCGCGAATCCAGTGTATGCGCACAGGACATGGATACTTTGCGCAGAGCACATGAATAGATTGTGAAATCTGGAACGTTCGTCGAACAGCCTTCAGCTGTTTAAGGGCGGCGCGGGAGTCGGTGTAAATGTGAACTGTATTGAATGTTGGAACGAGCGGAAGGGAAGCAATGGCATTGTAAATGGCTTGAAGTTCCAATGCCAGGGGAGTGCACGTATCCGCAGTATACGTCGCGCGAGAGTTGAGATGCGGATGAGATGGACTATACACAGCAGTAACTCCCCTCTCTGCAGAATGAGATGCATCCGTGTATAATATGCACCCTTCAGGCAGATACGCTGCTGATACCGACGGGGAAACAGTGGGGCGATTGTCAGTGAGCTGGCAATAGGACCACGGTGGAAGTGTCTTTAAACGATGAAGTTTGAGAGACTGTTTTCGAGCTCTATTTGCCACCCGTTGGTCGATGATCTCACTGAGTGTATTAAGTTGGGCGAACTCCTGTAGCACAGGTATGGGTGTTAAACGAGGCAGATATGTTATGACGCGCATAGCCTCACGATTGATAGCTTCAAGGGAGTCCCACTGTCTGCGGGTGAGACGTTGAAATTGAGCCTGATATACTATCCGTGGCTGAAGGATAGAGCGCACAAGCTGGCGGGCCGTATGAGCACGTGCGCCACCAGAGCGCATAGCTATGCGACGAATCAGACCTAGAGTAGCGTGAGCCGATTTACGGGTGGCTGTCAGCCACGGGGTGCCAGTCCCAGATGTATGTAGGAGAAGACCAAGAATACGAACAGTTTCTACCTGAGGAATCAGAGAATTATGTACCGTAAAATTTAAAGGGGGAGCTTTCCGTAAGGCGGCTTTATTTCCAATTCGAATGAAACATGATTTAGTAGGAGAGAGTGTTAGACCCAAAGGTGGGAGGCGAGATGTCAATACATCCAGCGCGTGTTGAAGGACCGACTGATGAATAGACGCATCTGGATGACAGCACCACAAGGTGATATCATCGGCATATGCAAGCACGCGGATAGAAGGGATGGTCTCTAGGGCTCGAACCAGAGGAATTACAGCCACATTAAATAATGTGGGGGCGAGAACGGAGCCCTGCGGCACTCCTCTATTGGAAGTGAAATTACCAAAGGGCTTTCCGTGGACACGCACGCTGAAGGTTCGATTTGCTAAAAAGGCGTGAATGGAGAGGAGGAACCGGTGAGGGAGACCAAGAGTTTGAAGGGAGGCAAGAATGGCAGAGTGAAGGATGTTATCATATGCCTTTGTTATGTCTGTAGCGATTACGGTTCGTACAAGGTGACTCTGTGGAGAGTGGTCAAGCACGTCAGCAGCCAAAGTAGCAAGGCCGTCCTCCGTTCCAATATGTGGGCGGAAACCAATTTGGGAATCTGGGTAACAATCATGGGATTCCAGCCACCATGATAAGCGTGCGGCTAGAATGTTTTCATAAAGCTTGCAGATGGTAGGGGTAAGGGAAATTGGACGAAGGGCCGAGAGAGATACTGGAGGCTGACCTGACTTGGGGATTGGAACCACAATAGAATGCTTCCAGTCTCCCGGCATGATGCCAGAAAGCCACACTTCGTTAAAAGTATCAAGTAGGGTTTCCAAAGCCCTCCCTTCCAAGTTACGGAATAAGGAGTTAGGTATGCCGTCGTGCCCGGGAGTAGTAGTAGTTTTTAAACGGTCAATGGAGGCCAGCAGCTCTGCCATGGTGAGGTCAGAAGTAATCCCATCGGGGGGCTCTGTTACCGATAAGTCAGGTGGAGACGTAGCGGTGCAGTCATGGTTTGGAAAAAATTGACGGGCCGCTTGTTGTGCAAATGTGTCCTCATCCACATTTAGCGCGAGGCGAATGCTCTCTGTGTAATCTGCAACCTGAGAAGGGCGCTCCATGGCGTGAAACACTCTCCAAAGATGTCGATTGCCCTGCGTAGAGGACAGGCGGGCACACCATGCAGCCCAGCGTTGCCTGCCTAGCCGCTTTGCATAGCGCCGCGCCCGTGCGGTAGCGCGGTGAAGAATAGGAAGAGCCGAAGGGTCATCGGGGTGACGAGTAGCGTAAAGATCCGCCTGGCGACGAAGAGCCCACAGATTCAAGAGATGTATGTCCGGGTTTGGGTCATCTTCATTTACAGTAGTGGTAATAGTGTGAGTAGCGAGAACATCAGATAGAGTAGACAATGCTGAAGAGGGGTTGAATGTAGATAAATGATTGTCTGCGCGTACAGAATCCCATGATGTTATTCGTACAGTGCGGCGTATTTTCCGTAGACGCGTAGGCGTGAGGGAGATAAAAATAGGGCTGTGATCGCTACCCCAAGTATCAGAATCAACAGCCCAACGAGGGTTACCGGGGCCTAACCACCAAGTCAAATCAGGTGAATACGGGCCACCTCGTGGGCGGGTAGAAGTATTCGGGTGGTTTAAAAGTTGAAAGGAATGATCTGAAAAGCTCCCTTGGATGTGTGAACCCCTTGAGGAATCCGATGGGTAACCCCACGCAGTGTGTGCGCCGTTGAAGTCACCGCCAACTAGAATAGGGATACCCGAGTTGGTAGAACGTAGAAAACGAACCCATCCCAGATTGGGAGATGCGGAGCAAGGACGACTATAAAAAGAAACTAGAATAAGGGGTGTGCGTGCAGGTTTTACGAGAAGGGCGATAACCTCTTGACGTGTGTTGCACCACCGTGAAAGGTCGAGTGGTGTGTGCGGAACTGAACTGTGAATATAAATTGCAGATTTACCTGGGCTGAGGGAGGAGGCGGTGCAACGGCGATCAGGGATAGATGGTGAATGGTATGCGCAGAAACCTGAAAGGCGTGGGAGTGCATTATGCTCTTGCAGTAGGAACGCCCATGCCCTCAGCTTTCCGTCGCGAAGGCGGATGTTCACTTCAGAGGCCTTATTAGCGAAACCTCGACAGTTCCACTGCACCACCACCGATGATGATGCGCTATCCATGACGAGGCCGAAGAGCTTCCACGATGAGGGATGTCACCTGCTTCATCAGCGCTAATATCTTGTCCACTGTCGGGGTAGTCACGGCTAACAGGTGGTCGGCACCTGATTGTGGGCCAGTGCTTACCCTAGGTGATTCCTCTGATGATTGCTCCCGAGTTATGAGAATTCTTCGAGAGGATTGAGAACGACGCTGTTCCCGGCGCTGGGTGAGTTCGTCTAGTCGGCGGCGAGCCTCCGCGATTGCATTGTCTAAAGCTGTGTCTTCATCTGTAGTATCCACATGTGATGGATGCACTGGACGTTTGGGCGTACCATTTGATCCGGGAAGGTGAGCCGCTTGTGCATATGTACGCTGGCGAGGAGACGTATGGTGAGCAGCAGGCTCAGATAAAGTAAGTTCAGGGAAGTCGTTGTCGTCACATGCGAGAGCTGCAAAGCGATTACTTGTAGGGACATCCATTTTTGCAGGCGACTTGGGAAACTTCTTCGCTTGCTTCTTCTTTGGACAAGCGGGGGAGCGAATGTCATGGTCCGGCGATTTGCACAGGGCACAATGAGCTGTTGGTTCTTTCATGTCGGCCACAGCTGCTGGATTAGGGCAGGTATTTTGCATATGTCCTTCTTTGTGGCAGTGATAGCAAAAAATACGACGAGGTCGGAAGGGCTGTGGTTTGACGATCGCACCGTAGTAGGTAAGGTACTTCGGGAGAGTCAACGGGCCTTGCAGGATGAGCAGGTATGAGCCCCGGCGACCCATAGGCCGTGCTTGCAGTACAACATGAGTTGAGCAGCGAATATTTGCGCGCACCTCCTCGGGAGGGCTCGTGCTGTCGACATGATAAACCATGCAGCGGAGTGTGTCAGGACCAGATGCAAAATATATTTGCACCGGGACATGCTTGCTGTCATCCAGGGGGATCCGCGTAACTGCGCAAAGTTTCTGGGCGTCCATCAAGGATGACAAGTTTACCGTGATGGTGTTCGATGGGCGATGGACGACAAACCCGCAGTAGTTCGAAGAGCCAAGGGCATGGTCAATTGTGGCTTGAACATTCCGGGCAGGGATGGCAGTCATATCAAAGCGCAATGTAGGCTTGATGGTAACGCGGAACGAGTTCGCAGCAGGCGAAAGAGAGCCTTGACTCACGGGAGGCATCTGTGGAGGAGGCTCAGACGCTGGTGACGGCCCTTGTTGGGAATACTGAACTGGCGCGACGGGCACAGTTTCTTGAGGGAGTGCCACGGGCACGGAGGCGGTAGAGCAGTCCATGTCACAGGCCAAAGTCGTAGCATCGGAAGACGGCGCAGGCTGGAGGCCTAGAGGCGCTGACGATTGCGTGGACGTGGAGGCTGCGTCAGGTGGCAACACAGCGGGCATCCGCGTAGCCGTCGTCGACAACGCAGAATCCATGCAGACGCGTAGCGCGGCCTCGCTCGGCAGCGCCGAGCTAAGCCTAGCTTGCCCCTGAGGGTTCCGGTTGGGTTTTCTCACTTGAGAATGCGCCCGCCGTGCCGGGAATTTCTCCGTAGGGGCGTCGTCAGCATTCGGTCGCACGGAGGGCACTGTCCGACCCACGCCACACACGAGAAGACAGCGAAAAGCGAAAACACAGACCTAGAAGCAGACACGTATCCACCCACTAGGTCTTCGTCTTCGTCTCGGGTACTTGGCGGTGGTGTCCACCAGCAGAAACTGCTTTCGCGCAATATTTCGTGCTTAGCAGTGCTAAACCGCCAGCAGTTTTTTCCCCACGGCTTCACGAAAACTCTCCCTTCTTTTTCTAGCGGTGATGTCCCCCGGTACCTTCTTCCGTTCTCTTGAATAAATAGAAGGTAGCTCAGCTGGCACGAGCATTGCGCCTTCTGTTCCCTGGTTTAACCCAGCAATGTCAGAAAAACGTGCTTTCATAAACTCTAAACTTCTGCACTCTTTCTTAATTTTTTTTTTCAGTACAGCCTTGTTTACATGAGCCCGACGTTGCGGGTCGAGTCGGGACGCGCCAGATGGGCGGACCCAGCCCGACCCGGCCGCGTTTATATGAACCCGTTTTCTGTCGGCCAGTGATCACTGCTACCCCTAGCGTCGAGCAAACAAACCACGCGCGGAGGCTAGAAGAGGAAGAGGAACGCCCAGGCGTGACCGGAAGCAGGTATTTCCTGCGCAGCGCCAGCCAGACCAGAGAGGAGGCAGGAGAGGAGGCGACGTAGCGACGTAGCATGCTCCTTCCAACCGGGTCGGGCCGAGTCAACCCACCCCCTGCAGTCGGGCTGGCCCGTCTCGATTCGACGGTCGCTTAACTCGACCCCCTATCGTAAACATGAGCCCGACAGCCTACTCTACCCCATTTTTGTCGGGGGGGTTCATGTAAACCTCCAGACTGACAGGTGTACACGACTTGTTTCCTCTTTCCGCCCCCTATGACTACTCCCCCACCCCATGGCATCAATTACTGCCCTGAGTGGCGTGGTAAACAGGCATCTCGCACCCTTACCGAGAGAGAACTTTCTGTGGCACTGAAGCAGAGGCTAGGCAGGAAAGGGAGAAAGACGCGCCTTTATACTCGTGCCGTCGGGTGCAGGTTTTTCGTTGTTGGTGCTACGGGTGCGGAGGGGTGAATGGGTGAAGTTGGAGAGATGGGGCATGATAGCTAGGGCTGAGGACCCCACTCCCCACGGCACGGGGGCAAATGCCGGTTTTCTTCCCTTTCCTGCTCATCCTCTGCTACATTGCTAAACAAAAGTTGTCCCTGAGACGCTTTTACTGGCATGAACATTTCGTAGCACCCCGTTTGTCGCTGAAGTCCGCATTTCATTACCACAATGTACCTGGTTTTTTTTTTTTATGCTGAAATTCATTCAGAGGTTTTCAAGGTCGCACTCATCTACTTTTGTCACGTGTTAATCTGCAGTCTTTTTTCCCCCTTGATTCGATGCACATTTGCACGTTCAACGTCAGTCTAGTGTTTCGACCTTGTGCATCGGGCACAGCAAAGCTTCTTTAGATTACTCTTGTTTTTTTTTCCTGCAGAGCTCTGCGTTTTGTTTCTTGATCCATGTAATGCTAGTATCTATTATTACACATATTGCTGAAGCCCCCCCCCCCCTCTACCCCTCCCCCTTGGTTACGTCTGCTTTTGCAAATCTAGCAGTTTCGCCTCACTTTAGTCACCTATACAGAGACAGTCTATTGGCTTGTATAGATCATATTTTCTTAGCCGCACTTGAAAGCTCATTGCTCAAATAAGCGCGCACTCGGCTGCTGGGCTGAGTAAGAAGGCAGAACAATTCAAAACGCAATTTTTTCGATATTGGAATCCCGTTTGCCCGTGGCTGTTGTAATGTACAAACCCTGGCATTACAGACGCGACTACCGATCTAAGCAGATTGCAGTGGCAATCTGCGGCAGCAATAATCGGCATGAAATATAAACGAAGCTACACTTTATTTAAACCACAGTCTCTAAAGCATCATGTTGGTTTTAAAAACACGCTAAGTAAAATAGGTCTGGTGACGTCGACCACAGATATCAGCAATCATATTTTGCCGGTAGCAGCGCTACCGATGGCAGTGCCACTGTCATTAGAGTGGCTGTCTGGGTTTTCATCATTTTTAAGTGATGAAAAAGCAGGCCTTAAACGTGCGAAGACTGTAAATAGATACAAAAGAAAAGAAAATGACATCTGGAACACCTCTAAGCAATAATTAATCATATGGTGCTAAGTCCGATTCATGCATTTCATCCCGCAAGTTGTAGCAGTGTGGAAGATAAAGCGCCCTCGTCCAATCAGTGGCATGGAAAACAAAAAATAGTCCCTCAAATATACAAGCAATGTTGTGACTATTTTTTAAGCAATTATTGCAGTAATTGAAAAGGTAGTTCAGAATGTTGATTTGAAATACAGCGAACGTTTCATTCGCTGGTTAAATCAGCAGAGAAAGTACGCACAAACAGACCACTGCGGAGGATTCCTGCGAAGTGGTGCGTCGCCATTCGTAAACATGGCGTTCGCAGAGTCGGCCGAGTCTCCTGCGTGCAGCAGGGATTCACTGGTTCTCTTTTCTTCCCACGGATGGAGCCACCAGTAGTAAAGGTGAGAAGCTCGGAGGAACACGTATTGCAGCGCACGCCGTTCTGATTGGGTCAGATCTTCGCAGCCTTCCCAGCGCTGAAAACATGGCTGCAAACGACTCGTGCGATGGAGCATGGAATGTAGTATATCCACTCCCTGCGACCGCATGGAGACTTGTGAAGTCTAAGCACAACATAGCGCGAACACTGGTTTTGCCCTTAATTTTCTTTGATAATTTAAAATACAAATTCGTGCCAAAAACTACGAGTTCTCGCATCGTTATTGTCATCACAGGGAAATATCTGCAAGAATATGACAATATTTTTGTACTCGGCTCCTGCAGCGGACTGTTCCTTTAAGCTCTTGAGCAAGTGCGGCATCAAAGGAAATGCTTTAGCAAGCTAATACTATCACCGATGCCTCGTCATGTTGAAATGAGGCTGTCTGGACTGATCCTTCTAGCATGAAAACAAAAATTAGGCATGGACAGAGCTCTCCATCATTATGTACTCTTCTGCTTACTCGCCATCCGCTCCTGCTGGGAAGTTAAACCTCGTGCACCTCTGCTTCTGCAGTTTTCTACTTTGTTTTGGCGCTGCCTGCATATTTTTTTAATTTTTGTTCCTATAGTTGCAGAGCAAGCATCTTACGCAAGCATCACTGACCAGGGGCGGCGCAACACCAAAAGCCCTCACGACGGGCAGACGTGCGGGTAAAGCGAAGCTGTTTCGTAATAGTTGCGGACGACGGACGGACGACCACAGCAGAAACAAGAGTGGTGTCGCAATTCGCCACCGCAGGTTCTCGGCTTTGCGGCTCGCTGCTTCACACTGATAAGCTTCCCTGCTCACCCTGTGGACCAGCGCCTATCAAGATCACGACGCCTCACTCCGTGATGAGAATTTTGCGCAGACTACCATACCATCCTCCGCTTCTCCCCCGGTCTTGCGTCACTCGGAGGAACCCAGGCAGCACCCCCCCCCCTCTCCTTCTTTCTCTCTACCCTGTTTTTCTTTTTGCAGCGACTTCTCTCTATCGCATCATTCTTCCCTCATTTAGTCGGCTGAGAGCGCCAGACAAACGGGAAACAGTGTCAGACGCGCACCCCGGGAAACTCTCCATCTCGTGTTCCCACCTCTCTCCACAGTTGCGTGCGCGCCTTTTCTCTTCCCACGTCTCCCGCCATTGTCGCGCCTTCGTCCCTTTTTTGTTTTCGGCGAAGCATTATCTTCCTGTTATCTCTACAAGTGAAAGCTCTAATGCGAAATACACGCCCGAGACACACGATGCGCTCATCGTTGCAGCTCCGCTAGCCGGTCGGCTCTCCCTCCTCCTCTTCCTCTCCCATTGCGACCAGCCGCTTCCCTTTCCGTTTTGCCAGGTCCATCCCGAGCTTTTACTCCAGGTTCCCTTTCCCCCGTTCCCTCTCGCACTCCCTTGCCTCTGAGTTTTTCGGCCTATCCCGTCGTTCCCTTTCTTCTCGTCCTCCTCTCTCCCTTCCGAACCCTGAGCTTTCCCCATAACCCCTATTCCCTCCTGGCTTCTAGAGGCCCACAGCCTACCACAGCATTCCCTCTCCCCTTCCTTCCCTATGCCCCTTCTTTCCCTTCACGCCATTCTAAGCTTCTCCCTATTTATTCCCTTCCCCCGTTCCCTCTTCGCCTCGTGAGGTCTAGTGTTGTCCCTATACTCCACTCCCCTTTCCCCCATTCTCCCTCTTGCCCTACCTAGTTGCAAAGTTCCGTCTTCCCTTCTGCCTCTTTTCTCTCTTACCCCCAGCTGCCCCTCCCCCCTTCGGGCCGGAGCTCTCCCTTCGGCCGCCGTCAAGGGTGCAATGGCCTTCACCGAATCGATCTTTCTCGGCTGCCCTTCGGCCCACAACTCCCGGGCCGCCGCCGTCGACGGCCTCAACCAGCGCGCCCTTCCAAACCCCGGGCCAAGCAGACACCTCCTCTCTCACTGCCAACACAGCGCCGCCACCGCCGCCTCGCAGTTTCGCTGTAGTGAAGCCCAGCTTTCAGCAGCGCAGGCGCTGCAGAGCAGAGCCAGGGGACGACGCAGAGATGGGGAGAGAGCGCAGAAAGAGGTGAACAGATAGCACGCCGCGCACAACTCTCACTGCTACACGCGCGCGCGCGAAAACTAAGCGCGCGTTACACGCGTGCCACACGGCTGCTGTGCTGCTTCGGAGCGGCGGGATGAGCACGGCACGGCAAAGAAGCGCGTCCGCCGGTTCGCTTCCTACCTCTCCGGGGAGTAGAAGCGAAGTGCAGGACCTGCTTTCACTTAGCCCCAGCTTCAGGCGACGGTATGTGGTTCATGAGAGCCAAGGCTCTCGTCGGGTCTTGCATCTCACAGAAGTATATCGTTCGACGAAAGCACTGTACACTATTGGTTGCGTTTCCTGGTGCGTGCATATGTGCGTGTGTGTGTGTGTGTGTGTGTGTGTGTGTGTGTGTGTGTGTGTGTGTGTGTGTGTGTGTGTGTGTGTGTGTGTGTGTGTGTGTGTGTGTGTGTGCGTGCGTGCGTGCGTGCGTGCGTGCGTGCGTGCGTGCGTGCGTGTGTGCGTGTGTGCGTGTGTGTGTGTGTGTGTGTGTGTGTGTGCGTGCGTGCGTGCGTGCGTGCGTGCGTGCGTGCGTGCGTGCGTGTGTGCGTGCGTGCGTGCGTGTGTGTGTGTGTGTGTGTGTGTGTGTGTGTGTGTGTGTGTGTGTGTGTGTGTGTGTGTGTGTGTGTGTGTGTGTGTGTGTGTGTGTGTGTGTGTGTGTGTGTGTGTGTGTGTGTGTGTGTGTGTGTGTGTGTGTGTGTGTGTGTGTGTGTGTGTGCGCGTGCGCGTGCGCGCAGGCACTGTTAGCTTTTACTGGAAGATGACGAAGGAAATGCACTGTCGAGAGATAAACTTAAATAACCACTCGTGATGATTTCGACTGAGCCCTTCTTTCCCACCGAATGCCCCCAATGCAGGTGAGTACAATAAGGACAAGCTGAACGCTTGATTCCACAGCGACACAAATTGCCCCCGTTGCACTCAACTGATTGCAAACATCGATCACGCATGGAACACTGCCGAACCTCACCTTATATTGCCTGTCCACCACCCACAACCCGGAACGCTTGGCTACAATGGCGAGGTTCAATAACTAGCGAGCCTTGGCCGAACAAGCGACCCACTTTCTGGGGTTCTAATCTGATTCCATGGCAAAGCTATCCTGTGCAACTGTCTAAACATCCCGTTTGTGTCAAAGGCGGTGCGGGCTGGCCACTCTCTAGATGCGAAAGCACGTACGAATCCGGACGTACCAACCCCGATCAAGAATCTTGTCTTGTGTAATCGGAGTAACTCGGCTAAGCTCGTGTAGAGTTCAGGGAACGTCGCGCCATTTGCCGCCAAGTGGAGCGTGGGTGTGAAGACGAAGAGCGAGAGGCGCGGTTGAGTGCACATAATATAAAAATAGTTTTTTGGGGAAAGGAAATAGCGCAGTATCTTTCTCATATATCGTTGGACACAAGAACCGCGCTGTAAGGGAAGGGATAAAAGGAGGAGTTAAAGAACAAAGGAAGGAAGAGGTGCCCTAGTGGAGGGTTCCGGAATAATTTAGACCACCTGGGGATCTTTAACGTGCACTCACATGCACAGCTCACCGCCTGAATGAATTACTGTCCGAACGCATGTTTAGATACATATGTTGGTTTTCTTAAACAACCTGAACGCTGCATCAAAGGTGCGTGATCTGCGACGCGTGGCAACACCGCACGCTTCTAACCGACCTGAACATGTTGCGCAAAACACACATCGGTAATAAACACTCACAACCCGAGAACACCCTCAAAGGATGCAGCAGCCAGCACTCACAAAGCTACAGTACGCCACTCGGTCATAGAACGTAACGCTAGACAGTAACAACCGATCAAGTGACGTGCCGATACCATCGAGCGATATAGAATGCCGCTCCTCCGTTTCGTTCCTTATTACAAAGCGAACGCCTCCTTGCAAACCCGCGCTTCGAGCACTCGCTCGTTATACCGCGCCGCGGGTTGCAGCCGGCGGCTTCGGCGGCGTATTAAGCTCATGCACGCCGACGCTGCATGCACGCGAACAAACGAGAATGTCAGCGACTGGCGGGTTTCGCATTCTTCGGCGTTTCCTGCAGCATGAGGGGGGGGGGGGGGGGGGGGGTGGGGGGGGGATTTTCCTTCCCTCGTGGGCACCCATCCCTCCTCTTCCCGCTATCTCTTTCTTACTCTCTCTCTATCTGGGCTTCGCTGTGTCGTTGCGTAGCGCCGCGCGGGCTCTCTTTTCGCGTTGCACTGAGAGGGGGGCCATGAACGATTGGCGCAGTGCCGGAGCGCGCAACAGAGAATGCAGGAGAAAAGAAAACGGTACACGCGGAGGGTAGCGGTCGAGCACTGGAGCGGCAGTACGCAGGTTTCACGCAAACGGCCTTGTGACCGCGCGTATGCACGAACATACATACATACATACATACATACATACATACATACATACATACATACATACATACATACATACATACATACATACATACATACATACATACATACATACATACATACATACATACATACATACATACATACATACATACATACATACATACATACATACATACATACATACATACATACATACATACATACATACATACATACATACATACATACATACATACATACATACATACATACATACATACATACATACATACATACATACATACATACATACATACATACATACATACATACATGCGTACATGCGTACATACATACATACATACATACATACATACATACATACATACATACATACATACATACATACATACATACATACATACATACATACATACATACATACATACATACATACATACATACATACATACATACGTGCATACATACGTACATACGTGCATACATACATACATACATACATACATACATACATACATACATACATACATACATACATACATACGTGCATACATACGTACATACGTGCATACATACATACATACATACATACATACATACATACATACATACATACATACATACATACATACATACATGCGTACATGCATACATACATACATACATACATACATACATACATACATACATACATACATACATACATACATACATACATACATACACGCGCACGCAGCACGCACGCATAGGCACACTTCCAGGTTGAGAACTCAACGTTCAATGGGGTTTAACATCCCGAAGTTCCACAGCCGCCGCACTCCGGAGACCCAAGTCAAGTTCTCTAGATTAATTAGCGAACCGCATGTGGTAGAAAATACTGGGAGTCAGAAGGGATGCGGGGGAGAGAAAAGGTGCTCATTCAGTTTCAGAAATTTGGCTTGCTTTGTCGTTTCTTCTAGTTTCTGTTAGGTTAATTTAAAATGTGGATGTCGGCAGTGGTTGCTGATACGGCACAACAACCGAAATATTAACCAGCCGTGGTGGCACAGGGGCTGTGGCGCTCTGGTACTCAGCATGAGGTCGCAGATTAGTTCTTTGGCCGCGGCGGGCATGTTTTATGGAGCCTAAATGCAGAACCGTCAATGTGAACTTTAAACAGAAAAGGAATAAAAAATTGGTAGTGGCTTATATCAACTATGACTGCAGGATTTACGTCGCGAGAGGTACGTTTCCCTGGCTGAGCTTGTTGTGGTCGCTGTATGTTCGGCAATGAGAGACATTGGGCTCCATGTCGGCGGCTATGCGCATTCCATTACGCTCGGCAGTATGGCATCTCCTCTTTCTGTTCAGGCGTCTCCGCTGCTCTCCTCGCCTTCTTACGCTCATTCTCTTTTTTCTGAGTAGCCAAGTGCCAGGCGACAACCTCAAGATCGGAAGAGTTAATCTTCTCCTGTCTATACCGACGTTTGGCAGCGGCTGGAGTCTCCTTCCCTGCATCCATGTCAAACGCTGTTATACAGCCGCCCACTACATCTCCGCCTTTTATACGCAATGCTGCGCATGCGACGCGCGGCTCGGTGATATAGCGGTGTGCGGTGAGGCGGCGGCGAAGAGCGCGGCGCAGCTGTGCGGTCTCTGGTTACCATGGTATCGGTGCATGCGCACAACTGCTCATCCGCGTGACGTCACGCTTGGCTCCGACGGTGGAGCGGGCGCGCGGCTGCAGCGGCGGCGAAGCGCACGCCGCACCTGCTGCTCCTCTCCAGTTGCCATGGTAACGGCGCATGCACACAACTTCCCTCTCCAGCCCACCGCGAAATGCTCGACTGGTAGCCCAGTGTAGCTCTCGCCACAAAAGGGAGTAAGCTGTCCGCAAGGGCGGGCTTTTTTATAGAAGGATGTGTGCTGGAGAACCGCTTACTCTCTTTTTCCTCCCTTTAGGCGTATTCGTGTTTATAGTCTATTGATACTCTGTTGGCGTTAAAGAACCGTAGATGGCAAAGCTCATACTGAGCTCGTTCGTCATTATATAGTGTTTTCCGCAGCTGTTCATGTGGGTCGGCACCGCGGAAATGACATTAATAAAAATGATGCAATTACTGAAAATGTGTGCGCTTTCTTATTCAATAAAAGTCGCCTTTGCACACGTCGCACACTTTTTGCGTAGTAAATACGAGGCATGCATGTCGTGAATGCAACCATAATGGAGGAACAGCATTGATTTACTTTTCTTCTACTTTTTTCTCTGATTTTATGATCCATAGTACGGTATGGTCCAAAAGCGACTAAGTATATTAGGAGCGCCGTAGTGGAGGGCTCCGGAATAATTTCGACCACCTGGGGATCGTTAACGTGTACTGACATCGCACAGAACACGGGTGCCTTTGCATTTCGCCTCCATTGAAACGCTGCCGCCACGGTCAGGTTCGAACCCGTGTCCTCGGGCTCAGCACTTGAGTGCCCTAACGAGTAAGCCACTTCGGCAGGGATATTTTATGTTTTACCGTGGCCACGTGTTGGTGTGTGCGTGCGCATAGCCATTTCTGTGCACTCTAAAGCCCAATGTATTTGCTTCGCAGCGCGAATGCGGTGAGATTCGCACCAGTGGTTTCATGGCCGCGTATAACGTATGACCCGCTGGGGTCGCTAAACTACTGTGGCATTCGGCTACCGAACTCAAGACGGCGCGCTGTCGAGATCCGAAGCGAATAGACTAGCAGCATCTACCGACATCACAAAAGATAACTCGTTCCGCGTGGCAAACACAAAACGACAAGACCGCATACCCAAGTCGATAAACGAAGAACACTGTTTCGGAACACTGTTATAGAAAGTAAACATAACAAAGCGAAGTGACAACGAGAAATATATAAGAAAGGCTCTGCTGTGTACAAGAGTAAATGACGGGGGTAGATGTTTGCTGAGAAGATAAGCTGTGATCTGTGTTGTCACGTCTGACATAAACCTCATTACGTGATTGAAGTGTTGGTGCAGCACTCTGGCCACTGTCACTTCCGTTCTGGAGGAGGGGTCCGAGAAATCTTGAATGTCAGTCTTCACGATGACTACTTCTTTCGCCGCGACTGCGTCTTTCTTTTCTCACTAAGCCGTTCTTTATTTTAGCGGGAGTAGGTTGTCAAGGACGTCCTCAACCGAAAGCGTCGAGGCGACAGTGGACAAGCCTAGATCGGGCTCGCAAGTGACGGCTGAAGTCTTTGTAATTGTAATAGCTTTTCGGCTATGTGCTTCACGGCTGTGTGCTTCACGGCTGTCTATTAATTCACTGAGCTTAAAATTCTGTCACGTTGCCGGGAATCTCGCTATACGAAGCACTCTACAGTCTCATATAAATGCAGCGAGTGAGGTGTTCACATCGTTTATGCACTTCTTTCGGTCGCGATGCAATTTAACGGCATGGCATGTCCAGACGTGAAAGCAGCAGCGGACAGTTCAGGTTCCACGCTAGTCGTTTCTCCATTTTTTTTTGGTAGACGCATTTATACCGACGGGCTTCTGCACCGTGAAAATATTTTTTCGTCCTCCTTAAGGCTGAAGAAGAGACAAGTTGACGGGTTGATATCTCCTTCCTCTCTTTCTTTCCACCGACTAACGCCCACATTAGCAGAGCCTAGATGGATGACATGGCGGTGGATTCTGGACAGGCCTATCGACATCCGTCATCCAAGTACCGTCATCCAAACCATGTATCGTCACTACGACCCGTTCTTCATGCACCGTTCCAAGGAAGAATGTACCGCCGCCCAGGTCCACCAGGACGACATGGCGGCACACTCTACAGGCCTACTGACATCCGGCTTCAATACACTGGGCCCATCCTTCATGCAACGTCATCCACAAAAAAATGTACCGTGATTGAGACCTATTGGGATGACATGGCGGTATATTCTGGACTAGCCTACCGACATCCTTTCTTCATTTGCTTTATGTACTTTCATCCATGCACCGTCATCCTGAAAGAAATAAATTGGAAGGGACACTTAAACTCTGCCTTAAGGATATGACGCGATAGCGGAATGGCTCAATTCCCATCTATGGAGAAGTTCATTCTCTACTTTACATTCATAGGTCCCTAAGAGTCGCCATATCCCTCCTGGCGCACAGATGCAGCGCTAAACGATGTGCCACTGTCCTGCGATGGCAGGTGCCCCAGCGGTGGGCCTTGTGCGGCCCAGGTTGCTCCTCCCGAGCGGTCAATCCTTAATTTAACCGCCACCTGAAAAGGTGGATAGGTTGTGATAACGCCGCAAGGTCACGTCAGCTAGATTGCTCACCTGCCTCCTAGCCTGTTCTTTGACGACCGCCTGTCAGAACCATGCCCGTGATTTTTCGCTCACAAAGCCGACACCAGACTTTCTGGAGAACAAGGCCTTTCACGCTAGTGCGTTAAAATGTAGCGCCATTTAGCGCACCTGGAGGACGGTACATCTTCCTAAATGGCCGTGCACCGGCTGGCTATGACGGTGGGCTTGCGGAAGATGTACCGCCGTGCCATACCGCTGAGCCAGGATGACGTGCAGTACATTCTCGCCAGCATGTACTCACATTCTCAGTTGGATAACATTATCACGGGCCACCAGCACCGCAATAGTCTTAAGAGGCCTCACCCCAGAATCCCATCCAGACTTTTGCGGCAACTGAGACGTGTTGCTCGGACGCGGTCAACGCGGCAATCCCCATGTTCCCCGATCCGGTACGGCCGCGCCATATGGAGCGTGCAGCCTCACTCTTTCTCTTGTCTTCACGGAGCGAGCAAGAACGCATCCGAAGAAATAACCCAAGACCGACAGATATGGGGAAAGAAAGAGTATAAAAGAGTGGACGAAAGACAAAAGGCAAGAGCAGAGCGATGAAAAAAGAAGTAATAGAAAGACGCCAGCGGAGAAGAGAGGCGGTTTCCGGCCGAAATCGTAGCCGCCGGCGAAACGTGGAGACAGCGATAGAGCGCGAGTAAGCGATGCATAATAGATTGGGGCTTTCGATTCCGCCCGCTCGGCCACTTGCTCAGGTGTGTAGCGCGCGCAGCACGCCGCCTGGCGTGGGCTTCTACGAACGGAAGCCGCTTGCCTATACGCACGCACGCGCGCGCCACTTATCCGCCGCCGTTGGCAGGCAGCGCCAGACGGCGCTGGCGCAGCTCGGGAAATGGGGAAAGAAGGGTCGGTTACAAACGCACGCCATCCCCAAAACTTCCGCCTCCTCTATCTTCCCTTCCCTCCCTCCTTAGAGACGTATGCCTTCCGTTCTGCCTTTATTCCCTACGCCTTCCTTTTCTTCCCCCTAGTCTCCTCCCCAGTTCCCTACTCGAATCCGAAGGGTACAAATGGCTCCCGCTAGCGATCCGTTACGCGCAAACCATGCAGCACCGGCCTCGCTGCCCCAATCGGTAAAAGGGAAGAATAAATCCCTACATGTGGTGAAGGGCCCCAGAGGCCGTTGAGTGCTACGCGTCAGTTGGATTAATCGAACGCGAGCAACCAATACGGTTCCGCGGCGTCGGTTGGGAGACGGCGAGAGATGGAAGAAGAGGGAGAGAGTGAGAAATTGGTTAGGTAACGGCGTTAGCGAAGACGTAAAATAACGGGCCATTTTTGATTTTGTCGTCTCTCTTATATCGACTCGTGATGTTTCTTGTTTTTCTTAGTTTCCTTGTTTTCTGATTAGCAATACACCGCGTCGCGCGGGAGAGAGGGACTGAACAAGTCTCGGTTCTGCTTTCCTTATCTGCTCGCTCGCTAATAGCAACTGCCCTGGTTTGAAATGAGCGCGAGCGGCTTTCTGCTCCCCCTCCCCTCCCCCCGAATTGCTCCTATTCGTTATCGTTGGCTCGCGCTTTACCCTCTCCCGTCCTCTTTTATGCGTGGAAAACAAACTGCGCCCCATTTCGTTACGTCAGCTGGGAAGAGAGCTCCGGCGGAAAACTGCGCGCCGCGGGCTTTGATATCGGCGCTCCGAGCGCAATTACGTTTATAAAACACGGCCGGCGAGCGACCCGCTCGATGGAGACCGCTTGCCGTTATTGCAGTTTCGAAAGCTGGAGCGGGAGACGCGAGGCTGTTGCGCGTTCAGCTCGTTATAGCTTGGGACAAACGTCGCGCGTTTTATGGCGTCGGAAAACAAAAGGGTTGACGTGGAAGCTATTGCTTATTTTTTATCTATTCGCATCCTCGAAGGTTCACGGTGTCGCATAGAGTAACGGAGGTGCAGTCGAAATTAGAACACAAGGAGCAAAGCGCAACAAGACATAATGTGTTAAAATTAGGGGAGTTCAAGAATACATGTAAGGCTGGAAAAGGCAAGCCTTAAGTACCAGTGAAAATATGGTAAACGGGGATGTTTATTTTATTTATTTATTTAAAATACCTACAACGCCCGAAGGCATTATTGCAGGGGGGGGGGGGGGGGGGGATACACGTTGCTTGCCAGAGGTCGTTGTGTGAGAAAGAAAAAAGAGAGAAAATAACAGAATGGCACCACAATAACAAACAAACAAAAAGTACATTGGAATTGCAAAAAGAACCAAGTGTGCTGAACAACGCTAAACCAGTCACTCTGGCATGTAAAAGTTCCTGTCAAGGAAGCGATATCCAGTTCCAGTTCGGATGGCGCATAGGAGAATGTATTAATTAGATGATTGCGTATTTGCGAAAATCCGGTGGAGGTTGGGAAGATTTCAATCGTGCAGATGTGAGTTCACATGATTTGCGTGGCGAAGTTGCAAACAATGTGCTGCTTAACAATACGGAAAGCACTCGGTACAAACTTGTGTTAGCAGAGACTCGTTCGAATTTTTATTTCTATACAGTGCGCTTCACTTGCCGAGGAAATTGAAAATATGTGCTCTGTAATAAGGTAAGGTCATGCTGAACATCAGGGGACAACTTGACTGCTGTCGGAGAGTTTACACTAGATCAGCCCAGTTTCAACACTACGCGAGTATAGTTAGTCAGTGGCCTTCACATTAAAACGCTAGTTATGAAAGGCGCATGCGAGACATTAGTAACTTCTCGTGCACTTTCAATGTTGACCCCACTGGAAATCACGGGTACGTGCGATAGCTCTTCTGTGCTTAAGAAAACAATTTGTTAGGATTGTTTTGAACACGTCTGGCTATGTTTGCTAAAACCTTTTATAAAGCCTGTCGTGCTCAACTATGTCCAACATTCTCGGACAAAAGTTTAAAAAATGAGAAAATTGTACGGTACTGTTATGGAAATACTGAAGGTAATTGGTCATTTTTCTGATATGAATCAACTCTTTCTTTCGTAGTGTCTCTATCGATCGCATCGAACAGTTAAGACTGCCTTAGAAAACCAAAAGAGAACGCTTTTGACGCTAGGAAAACTGTTAATAGATAAAAAATGCAAGACTGCCGTCAGCTGATCTGCGGATATATCGCTTGTTACGTTATATGAAAAAAATGCGCTCATAAACGACGTCCAGCTCAAAAATGCTTTCGTCCAAAACTGTTGGGTATGCATGAGGTTGTAGCCGAGCTAACCGAAACTGATGCAAATACGTAATCAAACTGCGATTAATTTGTCAAGATTATATACGTGTGCCAGCATCACTAGATTAGCTGCAATGGTGGAACAGATGCAAGAAATATTTAATGTCTCAAAATCAATTATCTAGAAAATGCAAACTGAAATGACTTGCATGTCAAGAGACAGAAGGTCAAGAAAAAGAGCTCAAACGAAGTATTTTTGCGAGAAACAATTCAGAAAAAGCTCATCATTTCCTAACATAGTGAAATGTTAAGGGAAGTTCACCAGTTCAAAGATGGGCAGTTTTGCAAAATCATGTACATGGTGCCATGTTATAGAAGATATACAATACCATTATGACGCGTTGCTTGTTTCGGCAGAACTAAACAGAAGAAAAGCGCTCAGCTCTACATCTGTACATTCCTGATAATAATAATCGTAATTCAATACATTAGTACATCAGTGCATCTGCGTTAATGCGCGCCGCAAATATGCGTATTCGGTAAGAGGGACGCAGTGCTAGTTGAGCAATTATGTAGCCACATTAGTACCTGTAGTTCCCAGATTATTTCGTTTTCTAAGTAGGCCCCTGCATATAGTTTCCTAATATTACTTACAGAGAAGCTGGCGCCACCGTCTATGCGAGTTTCTTAAACAGCAGTTCAGCCACTGCTGGATAGCCGGAAAGACGAGGTTTCGCAATTGTCTTGGCTAGTTTTGGGGCGAAAATGTGGATTCTTCCTAAGAATCGGTAGCTGCATAGCTATGCTCTCGCGTGTGCGCAGATCAAATTAATTCAATAGAGTGTTTTTCACTTCTTCAATACATTTAACTGAAGTGTTGGGCTGACAAGAAAACTTTCGCATCATTTCTTCGAGGTTTGCCGCTTAGAGAACTGTATTGTTATAACTAAATCCACGTTTATTTTCCAACAATAGCCAAGCCTTACCCGCGCAGAGGAGGTTGCGCTTAGGAGGATCCGGGTCGGGGTTGCCCTCACACCAGCCATCACTCGGAAGTGTCCTCAGTACCGAGAATTGTTTCCTCGGCCAGGGAGTCCGATATGTATACACGAGGACATTGAGGCCGGCATTCATCACTTACTGTGGGACTGCCCAGCTGTCAAGCCTACAAGGATCCGGCACCTGATGGTAACAGGTCTTTCACCAAGCAACTCTTCTTCATTCATTGCCTGGACGCAGGGACCGTACCACCGTTCTCTACTGGAGTTCATCAAATCAGCTAACCTTTTTCAATTCATTTAATCTCTACTATATCATTCATCACACCTTCACCCATCATTGATGCCCTGAGGCAATAAATTTCGTTTTAAAAAAAAATAGCCAAGCCAAATACGAAACCTCATCTTCCCGGCATTCCCACGCATATTCAAGGCGGATGATGTGCAGTGTCGTCTGCTGTCCCTCTGGATTATACAGAGAAACACTATCGGCCTTCGAACTTGCACAAAAGTATATTTCAGGCGCGGCTTCTACTCTATGCCAACGTTATCGCTCCGCTGACCTTTTTTTTTTCTTCTAGAGTTCACCGCTTAACTTTCAGCCTTTATTCGTTTCACCTTTTAGTTTTCGACTGCCTCTCCCACCTGTGTTATCCATCCCTTCTTTAGTGCTTCCTGTTGCTGTTAAGAACCACTTTTCATCCAGGTTGCTGCGTCCAGGCTCGCGATTTCCAGCTATCAGTCAAGCCGATCGATTAGGGACAGGCCCACTCTTTCATCAGTCAATCATTCGGCCGATCGATTCATCCGCGTCAATCAATCGACGCAGCGGCAAACTAACCCGTCGTTCGGCACGGTCGAGCAGCCAATCAGTGAACGCCTCGAACAATCAGCCGGCAGTTTCTGTGAGAGGGGGCGCCGTTGTCTTCAGCCGTGCCCATCAAAAGGGGTCTCCCTCACCCTCGGACACCACCGCCGCCTCTCAGGTATTGTTTCCCCTCCTCTTTTCCAAATCCGCCAGTGCGCGTTCCGTGCCGGCAGATGTGCTTCCATCGATTTCCAATCCTCCGCTCAGGGGGCGCAGCGGCGGCGGCCGCCTCCTCAGAGCGAGAGCTGCTGCACGCATGGGAGCGCGGGGGCGCACCGGTGCGCGGGGTCGGCCGAGGATGGAGGGGGTACATACCGCATTCAATCGATTATAATCGTACCTCCACTTAAAACGATGGCTGTATGAGAGACTAACTTCGGAATCCACGGCGCCCTCGGTAGTGGTAGTACTGTTCTTCTGGTGTGCGAGCCGTAATAGTAGTAGTGGTAGTAGTAGTAGTAATAGTAGTAGTAGTAGTAGTAGTAGTAGTAGCAGTAGTAGTAGTAGTAGTAGTAGTAGTAGCAGTAGTAGTAGTAGTAGCAGTAGTAGCAGTAGTAGTAACGGTAGTAGCAGTACTATAGCAGTGGTGGTTTTAGTAGTAGCAGTAGTAGTAGTAGCAGCAGCAGCAGTCACAGTAGTAGCAAGAATAATACTACCACCCGCAGTGCCATTAATAACGACGACAGCAGTAGCAACAGCAGCAGTGATAACATGAGTAGAGTTTTCGCATAAGCACCAGTGCTTCCATAACGGTAGTAGCAGTAGTAGTAGTAGTAGTAGTAGTAGTAGTAGTAGTAGTAGTAGTAGTAGTAGTAGTAGTAGTAGTAGTAGTAGTAGTAGTAGTAGTAGTAGCAGCAGTAGTATTCTTCGTCGTACGCGCAGTCGGAGCGTTAAGTACGGCTCTCACTTCACCAGTTTGAATGCGAAAAATTAGGCGTACTCGTTCTCGTGACAGTCATATTCGGTGGAGGAGGCTAGCGTTCAAGTACATTTACTTTGCACGCGCTGCGAGAAAAGTGTGCCGTACACCAGTGCTGGGCACCAGTAGCTCGAAAAAATAAGAGATGGCCTCCACGCTGCAAAAAACTTGTCATGCTGTTTTTGATGTAGAGGTGAAGTACGGGGTCATATGGTATGGTATGGTACGGTACGGTACGGTATGGTACGGCATGGTATGGTATGGTATTGTATGGTATGGTATGGTTGGTGCGGTACGGCATGGCATGGCGCGGCATGGTATGGTATGGTATGGTATGGTATGATACAATATGATACGCGGGGTTTAACGTCCCGATGTTGCACATGAGATGCTATGACAGAGGCTGTGGTGCAGGCCTTCAGATTATTCTGGACCACATTAGATAACGTGCACAGACATCGCACAGCACAAGAACGTGTTTGCATCTCTCCTCAAACAAAATGCGACCTGTACGGCCAGGATTCGATCCCATGACCTCGTGCTTGCAAGCCCAACGCTGAGAACCACTGAGCCACCATATTTTGTCTTTTGTTGGCAACGCTGGTAATAATATCTTCTGTTTGCTTGATCTTTCATTTTTCTTGGACGTCCGCTGCAGTTTCGACACACGTCAGATCTCAAACTATCGATTCCGAGCAACCTGCGATTCGCAAATTTTCGGGAAACAGGCATGCGTAGTTTTCTTTTTGAGGTGCTTCAACCTGTCGACAAACATTCTAGCCAGGAACGCGCAGAAGAATTTGGAGAATTCCTTCCCAAATCCCAGAGCAGCTGAAGTAGGAGCGGCTGTACAAATTCTCAAGGCAAGCTTATGATCGAGTAGGTGCGGCAGTACAGCATACACCGGGAGCCGCTTCCCGTCGCCCCCCTTAGAAATAGGGAGCGAGGGAAGGAAGCGAGCGCTCCGGGCTCGGCTCTGTTTGCGCGGCGCTTCGAGGTCCCCTTTTTCAGCACGGAAGAGGCAGGCGCTAGAATCCGCGCTCCAACCGCTGTACACGCCGAGTGCTGTTCGCGGGAAGACTGTTAGGAAGACACGCAGTGCGCGCCCGGAGACCGCGGCCCGCGCCGTGGGCGATGACGCGTCCCGAATGAAGCCGCACCCGCAACGTCGGGCTGAGTAGGGAAAGATAGGCCCGTCCTGCGAGTTCCCCTCACGCAGCTTCACTGATCCAGTGAGCGCGGGATGATGCCGGTGCTAATGGCGACAAAGAAAGTGAGTCAGGAGATGGGGCGAAAGATCCCTCCGAATAGATCATGGTGTCGCACCATCCTCCTCCTAATGCTCTCTACCGAAGCCACCTGGTATGAACGACAGAGCTGGAACTGAGAACTCTTGGGCACCAGTGAGTCAGTGTAATTCGACGCGAAAGAAGCGCTGGCGCGTAAGATTGGCTGTAGAGATAGGGGAGTGCTGTAGGTGTCTTTCCAACGCCTCCTCGATTGAGGTGACTAGCTTACAACGACGATTATCGCGCACCACCCAGACTGCCCTGAAGCCGTGGTTTTTTTTTTTATTCAAGACGACGGTGGGCCTGCTTCTTAGAACGCAAGACTGCTAATGCGTCGGATAATCTAGTCTTAAACCATGTACGAGAGATGCAATTCGAAACAAACGAGCGCTATGAACTAAGCGCAGAGACGCAGTCTGTTTCATCTCACATTATTTCTTGCATCTATTGTTTGCTGTCCATTCATACACAGGGTGTGTCGCATAAGATTTTTCGCAATTTTTAAAAATGACCTTCCTCAGTTAGAAGAGCGCTTGTTCCGGCTGAGCACTGTCAGCGGCGTAGTACGTAAGAATACAGCTGAAAAGTGCTAACGAACAAGATAGGTAACTAATATTGAAAAGTGAACTTTTCACTATTACTGTTATTATTCTTAATTACTGAGAGGCGTGTAGCTAACCGTAAGTAATATCAATATCAGTTCTTAGAATTTCCAAAATGCAGTTACCCTCGGCGCTGTGGCCCATGAAATTTTGGCTCTTTAGACGAGTTACGTGCACTGGAGAGGTTGCTTTGCCTGCAAGCTTCTCGAAAGCGCGTGTATTTTGGCGCGAAGTAGCCAAAATTTCTTGCGCTGCAGCGCCGAGGGTAAGCGCGTTTTCGAAATTCTAAAAACTGATATGGATATTACGATCAGCTACATTAGAGGAGACGGGATCAAAAAGCGACCCAAATTTGCAAATCGCCGCCTTCCTTTTATTATTCACAGGTCTGAAAAAAAAAACAGATATTGCCGAATTATTTGCTACCGTTCTAGCATCATTCTCACCAAATGTTAAAAAGGTCAGCTGAAGGGCAACACAATGAAATTTAATAATATTTACCATTTCAAAGTGTCGCATTTGTCCCACCCCGCGAAGCAAAAGGAGATGGTTTTTCAAAAGCAAGATGTTACTCATCCCTGGAAGGAATCCATACGAAATTGACTCCATAGACACTTAGGTAATCTTTTCGAGCCTACTCGAATGAAAGACACTGCCCCCAGGTGGAACCTGTCGCTGTTTTGTTGCATTACCCACTGCAGACTAGGCAGTTCTACAAACTGTACTTTTCATGCATCCTGGCTGCACGCTACTTTTTAATGACCTTCCTTCCCCACAACTTTTTTCTTCTTTAGTGGAACAGCTGTTGGTCTTTAGCTCAGCCCTGTTGAATAGACCCCTATTTCGTTAAATTTGCAGCGCGTGACATGAGGTTTTCAACGTTATTTTAGGCCAGAGCAAAAAGAGCTTGCTCCATTGTTAGAAGCTGTTGTACAATTTTCGGTTCTTGCCGACGTTCACAAGACTATTTATGCAGCTCCTGTTTTTCATATTCTCCCATTTTCTTTAATGTTCTGCGACGGGCGCCTATGGCAACACCCTAACTCTTGATGGCCCCTGGGATGATGGATTCTTTCCATAGCTTTCTTGGTGTGTTCTGTGCGCAAGTCTGAATTCAGTGTTTTACTTTTGTACGTTCTGACTATGTTAAAGAGTGGGAAAACAAGGCTAGAGCTTATAGCAAGCAATCAAATTATTATCCTTTCTTTAGTCCTTCCAGAAAACCACTATATCACATTTCGCTTCACGCGTAGCCTGCTGCTGAAAGAGTTCTTTTTTAAGAATCCCAGGTGTAAAATATCTTAAACTTTGTATGAGATAACGTAAATCACCAAATATAGTTACTAACCACTTCAGTTAATCTAGAACACCAGGTTTCTCAGGCCATAACCCCATTCTCGTTCACCAAGGCTCACTTCGCAGTTTTACAGCGAGAGCTGTTAGGCGCTCGTCCCTTCGCGTCGTAGTCGTCCAGCGTCGGCGTAACCGGTGGGTGCGATACCATAGTAATCATGGCAACCGCGGCACTCACATTGTATTATGGTAAACATGGGTCGCAAAGCCTGCGGGTAGCTCTGTTTGGAACAGCCGCCTCCCACTGTAGGGACGCATCACTTGACCGCTACACCAGTGCGATATGAGGTCACTGTATCTTTTTTCCTCATAATATCCCCAAAACTAAACGTCTAAACAGCTATCGCTGTATCTTGCGTTACATAGTCGTAACCGTCCTGTGAGTTTGTTTTGTTTTTCTCTGCTTAGAATCAGCTAATATCGTCAACGTTAAACTCAATCATAATATTTTGTAAAACAGCGCGAACAACGTCGGACAAGAACAAGAAGGACACGGGACGAGCGCTGACTCTCAACTAAGGTTTTATTAGCAACACCTGGTGCTTATAAAGGGAGAAACAAACACAGAGTACATCACATGATACGCTAAAAGAGATAAAACATGAGGCAGAGAAGAAACGCGATGCTTAAAGGTCACCAAGAAAAGCTGTCTCTTTGTCATTGAGAGTGACTGACTGCCTGCTAACACACGTTGGCTTTTGACTGATATGGAAACCTTCCGTTACTTCTCGCGCGGTCGGATCACAGTGCGTGCAAAGCACCTTTGTGCTACGCCACGTAGCTGGGCATTTTTTCTTCTTCTTTTTCATTACTCCACACTTTTTACAGTGGATTACCAAGTATGAAAGTTCCTTGTTATTGTCTAGATTATTTCTGTGCTCCTGCAACCTTTTATTTAAGCAACTCCCCGTCTTCCCGATGTACTGGGCTCTGCAGGAGAGTGGAACCTGGTACACAACCCCTTTGCGACAAGCGACGAACTTGTCTCTGTGCGCGGTGCCGCAACCTTTCGTTTTTCCGACGGTTCCCTCTCCCTTTGGATCGCCGGACATAACTGCTATAGTTTGATGGGAGCTGATAATGCTACATTAACTTCATAACGACTTGCCACATTTTTCAGCCCATGGGTGATGCGATGTAGGTAAGGAAGAACAGCAACTTTTTATTTTTTTCTTTTGGTTGTCATGAGTTTGCCGAGTGTCCTGCTGTTTCACCCACGTTAGCAAACGAGAACAGGCCTCTGTTACTGTAAAGCTGGGGGAGCCGGCAAGCCTAATCCTGGAGAGTTGAGACTGAAAACTGTCGCTGAGAGCATGGTGACAGGATTTTTTTTCACGTTGTTTTGCAAAAGATGCATCTGTATCAACTTGCCCAACTGAACGTCCTGCTTAGTCAATCGTAATGCATATGTGGCGGGCCGCATCAGTTAAATGCCAAGTGAATATTATAAGTGCAAATTTAAAAGTTACGGAGCACAGGACTTCAAACATCCCCTGCAATAAACTGGCTTTTTTGCACAACGAGCATTGTAGCAACTCAGCTCGTTACACCGAGCCTCGCAGCCCGCTAGTAATGTCGCCTGTAAAGCAGGTTTTGCTACATAGTATTCCTTGCAGCAACGCAACCAGCTTTACAGGCAGCACGAGCACCACATCATATTAGCACCTGGCTTCACATACCGAACGTTTTCTACAGTTTCAGCCATTCAACTTCAAACAAGCTGAAATCAGTGCCGCCTGGACAGTTTGGGAAACGCGGAAGCAGATTTAACGTGTGCTATTACGAAAGGTGCCATTGAATTTACAGGGAAATCCATTAAAGAAATTCTACGGCATATTTCAACATAAGATGCGTAGCTTACCACAAAAGCGCAGGACGAAATCGAACTTCAATGACGCCTAAATGCTGTATCAGTCCCGTCCCCCCCCCCTTATAATCGCAAGTGTCCGTTGGTGGCGGTACTGGTATTTTATTTTTATTGTTTACTTATTCTAGCTTTGAAAAGCTCTATATGGGGAGAGAGCAGCATTTCTTTTTTATCGGAAAGAAATAATGTGTAGATACAAGGCAACTTCAATGTGGGCTCTGCGTCCCTTTAAAAATTTGGCTGAGAGGCAATCAGCACGAGCTATTGCCAGGAGTGCTGCAAATGTGAGCAGAGAATGCGTTTATATCTTGTGAACAGAGGACAACCCGAAGCAAAACGAGCAACAACGGGTAAGTATGTACATAAAATCAGACGGAAAGAAAGGATCTGCTGAACCTGGAAGGAAAACCAGAACTTCAGTCTGAAAGAAAGCATGCGGCCCTAGAGTGCGGCGGCAGTTTGCTGGGCAGAGCACAAGAGCGCATATTGAAGTGGCCAAGCATTTCTTCACATGCTCTCGAGATGACGACGTCGATAGCATCGGAGCGCAGTGTGGACTGCTGAAGTTTCATTCGGAGGTATGCAGGTCCTTAAAGCGAGCTCATAAAAACGCTATTCTTGTTCTTCAATATGGGCGGCCCATATACACGACACGTGGATCGCATTTCGACCCGACCCGGGCTTTGGACACGGAGTTGGAGTTGCCCGCCAGCTTGTTTTCCGGGGGCTTCAACTGGCGTGCTCGTGGGGTATATGGATAGAGGTTAAAGAAGGAAACAAAACCTCGGTAATTTTTTTATTATTTTTGCTTCAATTTCCGAACCTCAAATTGAGAACACCGTAGAAACGGAAACACGGCGCTGGCAAGGGACCCTCCACTATAGCGGCAAAAATTGCGTGCTTGAGAGGCAGTGAAATTTCTATGCACTGCTGCCTACAAACCCCCTCCCCCCCCCCCCCCCCCCCTCTTCAGCAGTGTCGCAGCAATAGCACCCAGAATGGGAGCGGGCATTTATTTTAACGGTGATTTTTACTTTCTTCGTCAACAATACCTTAAAATTGGGGTGCCGGACACACGTAAGTGTTTATTTATTACTATTTTTGCGATTCCATGGTACTGCGCTTTGTCACTTTTTCGAGAAGGTGGAGTTATGTGCGTGCTGTGGCAGTTAGCGCATTTTCATGCGCTAGCACGTGATGCCTCGCTAGCGAAAAAAGCCGTCCTGTCTGCGGTTGAAGCCTCGTCCCACCAGCCGGAGAGGGAAATCCCCCTCTTCACTATAAGAGAGGAGGAAAATACAATTGGGAGAGGATCGAAAGACGAAGAGAGGGGGACAAGCGACGAGTTGCGGTAAGGGGAGGGGAGGAGAGGAAAGTGGAGATAGGAAAATTTCTCTTTTCTTTTCGTGCGCCAGTACTAGGTGGGTCACAGCCTACCGATGTGAGATCTGCGGATATATTGATTGGTATAGTTAAATCTTATATGAAAAAATTGCGTTCATAAGCTCTTTCCCGTTCAAAAATGTCTTTGTCCAGAATTGTTGGGTTTCGTTCCGAAGAACGCAACACGCAGCCGATACGCTGTATATGGATGTTTTCACTAGGTGAGTGATGAAATATTTCTGCCTAAATGGGTGAGCAGTCAGCCTAACAGGTGACTGTAAATAAACTAGAGGTAAAACAATGAGACATAGGTTGCAAACTAAGCCAGTACGTTTAAGCACATTATGACGGTCACCACGGATTTCGGCGACAGCAATTGGGTAATGCAAACATAGCTGCGCTGCTAATATATCAGGCATTCATTATCGCACAGAAGGCTTGAATATGCTTCGAGTCATCGCGGAAGGATGACGGTGAAAAAATTAGCAGCGGCTTAGCTCGGCTATGCCAGGATATACGTAGCGTGAACTACGCTGAGCCATTGAACATCAATTGCCGCTGAGAAGCAATTTCGCTCTCCTTCTCCACGGCTATACCACACTGGCAAACGCCCCGCTATATGTATGCCCCCACAGATACATCTGCGCATGCGCACAAAATGAGAGGCACTATCAAGCGGCTCTGGCGCAGCGTCACACTTGGCTACTGCGCAAAGGAGGCGCACAGCTGGGCACGCGCCGGCGCCAGTGCGTCTGCCGCGGCTATGACTGGCGAGGCGCACGCGGTGGCGGCGGCTACGGCGCGCCAGCTGTGCGCCGTGTGACGTCACTGCTCCTCGTGCATGTGCAGCACGGCTCACCAGGAGCCACGCGGAACTACTCAACCTCGGCCAGTGTAGCTCGCGCTACAAAAACGTTCTGTTCCACAGTGATAGCCGCAGATGGCGTTTTGGTTGTGCGGTTTCCATAAATTGCTTAAAAAGTGACGATAGCAAGCGTGTTGAACAATGCGAAATCGTGAATAGGCGTTCGTTGCAACGGTTGCGTACAATGCGTAGGTTAATCCATGTAGTAGACGCATATATATGCTATCGCATTTCAGCGCTAATCAATGCGACTGTACCGGCAGGCACTCTTTCACGCTTATCGCCATGAAAAGTCCGCAATGAACGTTTTAAACAAACATGCTGCGGGTTCGAACCCGACCGCGAAGGCGTTCGGAGGCTAAACGCAAAAGGCGCCCGTGTGCTGCGCGATGTCAGTGCGCGTTAAGGATCCACAGGTAGTCTAAATTATTCCGGAGACATTCACTATGACAGCTATTTATCTCTTTCTTCTTTAACTCCCACCTTCTTCCCTTCCCTCGCGGCGTGGTCGAGGTGTCCACCATGAAGTGAGACAGTTACTGCGCCATTTACTTTTTTTAAATAACTATTGATTGTTATAAGCATGCTGCCAGCAAGCTTGTCAGTCTGTACTTGTAGGCATTGCGGCCGAACGTGAAGACCGTCTACGCTGGAATCAAGCGGTAGAGCTTGTTAAGGCTTCAAGGTGTTTACCTTTTCAAGCTACTTTGAAATTTATTGCGCATTTCTAAAAATAAAAGAAGGTCTCACTTATTTGTGCAGTGACAACCACTTAGATATGTGCATACACATATGTGCAGTGACAACGCCTTAAATCTACCTCTTAAAACAGTGAATGAAATCGCAGCCCATGCCACCTTCTGCGTGAGCGTATTCATCGGCTTACTTGAAACAGTCGTGGAAGGCAGAAGGCTCAGAAGTTTCTTTTAGAAAGCTTGTTTTAATCACGTATATAATGTGTCGATGTCGAGACAGGTAGTAATTTCCCTAGCGTTCATATCAATTCGTGGCTATGAAGCCTGTGGAGGCATCATAGGAGAAAGACCGATTTCGTTCATTTCTTCGCCATTATACTCCAAGTGCAGCTTTTACCGGACAATATAGGTGACATTCAAAGGTGGGAACACAGTGACAGCAGCGTCCAGTTATCTGTAAATATGATTTCATTCCTGAGAAATTATATGCATTTACTAAGGAAATTGTACGGTAGGCCTTTTTTCCTCCTCATTCGATTGCATAAAGGCGACCCGTCGAAGGATCCGCGGCTAAAAGTATCCTTGCGGAAAGTACCGGCGAACATGCTCCGGGGTGAAAGGTCCCTCTCGCACTAACTCCTCCTCGCCTGAAGGAAAGGTTCCGACGCATCAAGACTTCTGCAAAGACCGCACGCATGCGCAGTGAGTCCCATCCCAAAAGACTCCAGTAGGGGCGCCCTGTTGGAATGAGGCTTAATTGAAGCCATGGATCACAGAGGGAACGAACGCTGGCCATTTCATAGCCTCGAACCCAGACCACGGCGTCTTTAGGCTGCCGTCTGTCATTCGTTATATAGCTGATCGGGCGCGTGGAAAACTTGGGACACGCATCAGAATTTACCCTCGGCGCATTATAAGCCGTTGAGGGCGGAAGAGGGAGTCCCCATAAAACGGAAATAAAGTTCAACGGCGTCTCCGACGAGCGGCGCGTCCCCGCCATCCGCCCACGTCTTCGTAGCTCTAAGTACCGGCTTAATTACGTGCAGTGTAGGCGGTGCAGGCACAGCGCTAGGCGGTGTAGGATCAGTGCAGCTGTTCAACGTCCCATGCGGGCCACCGTACTTGACCGCAACATCATACCCTCGGCTCCAGCGCTTTTCTACCGAAGGGGGCTACTGTTAAAGTCGTAAGAATTTTACTCGCCCACGCAAACTGTGCAGACCGCAGGGAGCGAAAGGCCTTTAAAAACCGGAAAGTGGTAGAGAATCATAGCAAAACATGAAGCTGAGCTATTTAGCACATAACGACTAAAAAAATTCTTTTAGAGCAGGCAGAGACAAGCAGACGAGCCACGTGCATTTAGGTCATTGGCCTGGTTTTTTCTGCGCTGCCAAAAAGTTTAGGTGGAAGGACAAATATCACCGATAATTTTAATTTCACTATGAAAACAATTCTATACCGATTCTTTTCTTCTTTACTGTACACAATTTTAATGAAAGCGAAAGAAAAATCAATACTCTCGCTGATCGGAGGGGAAAACGTGACATCCGCATGGTGTGTGCAGTGCTTTACCATTTCAGGGTCCTCTAACATTTTTTGGAGCTCTTTACAATCTTTACAACTAGCCCGTGCCAATCGCAACCACACAGGGTACAGTGATACGTCGTGTGTACCATCTAAATCGCTCCTACTACCACGGAGAACTTTTCTAGAAGCTGAGAGTTGGTTAGGAGACAGTTCTCCTCCTGGAGCCTTACTTGGACACCCCCCCGAGATCGCATCTCTGCCTGCACTCTGAAGTACCACCAAAGAATGGATTCACAGTATTGAAGAGAGTCTCCGAAATGGTCACGCCAGCCTTAGTATGCCTGGCTACCCTAAATGGGCCTCGCCGAAATTGTATAATTCCTTTTCTAGCTCTAGACTAGCATTCTTCGTCAGTAAGGTCCGTCACTACACCCACCACTGCTCTCATTTCTTCTCACGCTCTGGTAGACACACTTTGCCTTTCAGAGCTCCTAGCATCCTAATTTCAGCCACAAGAGCAAAAGGGGGCCGCGTCAGGACTTGCGGCAAATTATTCACCTCCAGAAACAGATAGAGAAATTATGTCTATCGCAAGTCCAGCGTTGAGAATTAAGGCTAGCTCTACGAAGTGGTTAACCAAAGCTTCCCGCTGGCATCTTCGCAGGAGCGGTGGTGATGAAGCGGGCCGCTTAGTCCACGTGACAGACCGCTTTCCAGCCTGGCCAGAGTAACGGAGCAAGAGCAGGAACCCAGCGCGGGGCCTCTGCACGCATTTAGCGAGAAGCAGCTGCCGACGCTTACTCACGCAAATTGCTTCACGTCAAGCATCGTCGTGCTGCTGCTGGTTTCACCACAGAGGCGGGAGAAGAGGCGAGCGTCAGCCTCCTCCCCGTCGCCTTTGCTGTTGATGCCGTAGCTCTCCGACCGCGTTGACGGCGGCGAAAACAAATGCCAGGACGGCGCGCGCCCGATGGCGACGAATCAATCGCCGGCCTCCGGTCGTAAAGCGGCTCCTTCGTCTCGCTGCTGAACCCCCCCCCCCCCCCCCCTGTTCACAACAGCATAGTTGGCTCGCCGGTAGGTCTGTGCGCTTGGCTTGGTTTCGATAGACGTGGCGTGAGTCTCTTTCTTTGGCGACACCGGCCCCCAGAGCTATCCGCCCGAACGTCGGTTCGCCTGATGGCCTGTTTGCTTTTGCGTAAGAGGGATGCTGTCAGTTGGCGGCGCCGCCGTCGCGGGGTGGTTTATGTCAGTGGTTGTTACTTAATTGTGGTCACTACTACGTCCTCTTCACCACCGTTACCTCCCCCCCCCCCCCCCTCCCGTCCTGTCCTGTTTTTATGAGCTGCGTTTTGCTTGGGGCCAAGGACGCCGGTATTACGGCTATAAGTTTAACTGCCGTGGTTGGTTAGGGTCGGCTGGATGTGTGTCAACGCGAATGGCAGAGCCAGTGAATAAGTGGGTGACTCACTGAATGAATTTGTGAACCAATGAGCGGGTCAGCGATTTGGTGAATGGCTAAGCG
Organism: Amblyomma americanum; assembly: GCF_052857255.1. NCBI lineage: Eukaryota > Metazoa > Arthropoda > Arachnida > Ixodida > Ixodidae > Amblyomma > Amblyomma americanum. The sequence continues at coordinate 73,547,106 of NC_135507.1, forward strand.
AATGTGCCTTCCGTGATGGCTGAATGCATATGGAGTTCGGCTGCTGAGTCCAGGGTAGCGCGATCAGATACTGGCCCCAGTTGCTGCCTTTTGAAGGAGGCGAAATGTAAAAGCGCCCGCGCAACATGCGATGTCAGTGAACGATAAAGCTCCCCAGGTGGTCGAAATTAATCTGGTGCCCTCCACTACGGTGTCCCTCATAGCACATGTGTCACTTTGGGGCGTTAAATACAACATAGCACATCATATCAATGACTGAATGAGTGCGTCAGTTAATACGGAAGGTCATGACGGATGTGATTACCGAATCAATTCACCAATGACTTTATGAGTGCGGTAGTGAATACGGAAGGGCATGAGTGATATGATTGCCCAATCGTTTCAACAATGACTTAATGAGCGCGTCAGTGATTACGGGAGGACATGAGTGATATGGTTGCGGAATCCTTTCATCAATGACTTAATCAGTGCGTCAGTGAATACGGAAGGGCATGAGTGATGTGATTGCCCAATCGTTTCACCAATGGCTTAATGAGTGCATCAGTGAATACGGGACGGCATGAATGATATGGTTGCCGAATCAGTCAAGTTAGTGAGTGACTCATAGAATGAGCGAGCGGTCTAAAGAGTGATTCCACGAGTCAGTAGGTCGTTGACTCGGTGAATAACGGAATAAACGACCAGGTAAGTGTCTGAATGAGGCTCAAACGAGTTGTTTTAGATCATGCCACACGAATAAAATTTTTGAGGACGCTTAAGCTTCGCCTTTAATAGCAGTACACAGTAGTGCTATCGGGTTCCATTCACATCGCCTACTGAACATTCACACAGCGACCTAATTGCTACGTAGCGTACTCACAGTTACGCATGTATGCAACGGCACATGTCTCAAAGACAGTTCGCTAAGTCAAAGGCCGCATTGCGTTCAACAGGTTCACCTTAATTCACCTTGAACAGATGAGTGTTCGTGGCCTACGGGCAGCGTGCCTATCTCACTCCTTGGTTCGATTTCCACCCCAACCCAAATTAACCCAATTATTTCTCAACTCAATTACTTTCGTTTGGTTACAGTATCCTCCCTGAGAAATTTCGCGTCAATCCGAACATTCTGCGGCCTGCTCCTGAATTCTTATCACTCTTTACTCCCATCGGAATTTTTCGCTCACGAACAACGACGTCCACGACGACGCCATCTTTTCTGTGACGTGGGACCCTTAGCACTCTTGCATTAAATGGTAACTTGGAAGTGGGATTGAATTGAGGCGAACACGGTGTGACAGGTGCATACAGTGACAGGGGCACAAGACGTAAGCTCACAATATGAAAGCTAAAGTGCCAAGTGCTTAATTAAAAACAAGAGCTGTCAATGAACGTGCCATCAAAGGACGAGATACGCGCCAGAGAACAATGTAAATTTATAAGAATATGTATATATTAGATCTCAGCTTACCAGATCAACGCATTAATCTGCAAAAGCTGAATGGCATTAATGACCGCGAGGTCTAGAGTGGAAGAATCGTTTTGACGTTTCTCAGGCGACTACTTTGTTCGGCGAAATTGGAAAATTGGGTTTTGAGGAATGTAAGTGGCGCAGTAATTGTCTCGCATATCTCGGTGGACACCCGAACCGCGCCGTAAGAGAAAGGGGGAAGGTGGGAGTTGGTTCAGGATAACGGTGGTTTAACGTCTCAAAGCGACTCAGGCTATGAGGGACACCGTAGTGAAGGGCTGCGGAAATTTCGACCGCCTGAGGTTCTTTAACGTGCACTGACATCGCACAGTACACGGGCCTCTAGAATTTCCCCTCCATCGAAATTCGACCGACGCGGCCGAAATCGAACCAGCGTCTTTCGGGTCAACAGCCGAGCGCCATATCCACTGAGCCACCGTTGCGGCGGTGGGAGTGAAGGAATAAAGAAAGAAAGATGGGCCGCAGTGGAGGGCTCCGGAATGATTTCGACCACCCGGGGATCTTAAATGTGCACCGACATCGCACAGCACACAGGTGCCTTTTGCGTTTCGCCTCCACTCAAACGCGGCCGCCGCGGTCGGATTCGAACCCGTGCACTCCGGATCAGTAGCCGAGCGCTCTAACCACTGAGCCACCGCGGCAACGCTCTGGAGCGCAGGGACTCAGTCGCGAGAGCTAAAGAAACAAAAAAGCTGCGCTCGCCAGCGCTGGATGCCAGCCGCCTCATTTGTTGCGCATGCATGCTCACAGGCAACGGGCCGTAATAACGTGGCGTGGTTTCCACTTTCTCTCTTTTTCTTTTCTATCTCTTTCGCACTCTCGAAGGCGCTACTCGGGAACCAACGCGTGAAGAAAGTGATGCAAACAGAAAAATCTGCTGAGAACCGCGAGAAAGTCCGAAAGCGTCGTTCGTCGGAGAACTTGCGCATTACGAGTCAGTCCCGAAGCCGCGTGCGGCCGTGCTGGCTAGAATCTTTTATTCATGACATCGTGTTTTCCGCCTCCGCCTGGATTGCTGCGGTTAGCTTTGTTTTGTCTCTGCCTTTAATTTTGTGTTGTCGGTCTCCAGAATTAGTCTGCGGCGCACGTTCGCAGGTTTCGTCATTAGGTCCACGTGAGTTCGGGGCATTTCTGTGGGAGTCAAAAGTTACTGTTGCCGTCTTTTCATTTCGATATAAACATAGAGGACGCGCGTGCTACAGCTGGAACCGTCAATCTGACTACTAAGGCGTACGTGAATGCGCCTGTAGTTAGGAGGCAGTTTGCGTCAACGTAGCAAATCAACCCCCATGAAAAACGCAGAAATGAACAGTTTTCAACGCTCCGTAAAGCATAAGGCCCAATATCCCCGCTGTTGTTTGAACGCACTTCAATGTGTGTTACTGGCGGATAACTCGACGACGAGGTGGTTTGACACCTCGTGTCAAACCACCTCAAAACACGGTGTCAAACCGCGGTGTCAAACAACCTCCCCACCCCTATCCACCTAAGATCTTTAGACCTTCCTACCGCCCCCCAAGTTGGGGTGTGCCCACCAACCCACTAACACCGTCGATCCACCTCCCCACCCCTGCCCACCTAAGATCTTTAGACCTACTACCACCCCTCAAGTTGGGTATACCCACCCATCCAATGACACCGTGAGACCACCTCCCCACCCCTACCCACCTAAGGTCTTTAGACCTCCCTCCCACCCGCCAAGTTGGGGTGTGTTCATCCATCCACTGACACCGTCGTGCCACCTCCCCACCCGTGCTCACCTAAGATCTTTGGACCTCCTACCACCCCCCAAGTTAGGTTAGGGCCACCCATCCACTGACACCGTCGAACCGCCTAAGATCTTAGACCTTCCTAACACCTAAGTTTGGGTGTGCCCACCCATCCACTGACACCCTCGAACCGCCTCTCCACCCCTAGCCGCCTAACATCTTTACAAGCACCAACTGCCACCCCCCGCACACTCTACCCTCCAGGATCGCTACCCTTACGGCGCGGTTCAGGTGTCCGCCGAGATGTGAGACAGATACTGCGCCATTTCCTTTCGCGAACACCACCATCCCACCTATATGCACCCTCCACAAGACCTTTACCCACTGGAAGATCACGCAGCAGAGCAAAGAAAAGTGGCAACGATATCGAGTTTAAAGACTTGGTGGGAAAACCAGCTGCCCTTCAGAAGCACTATCCACCTCTACTTTCCACCTCCACCCAGCCATTAAAAGCATTCGTAGAGTAAAACTGCTCCCTACAGCCCACATTATCATCCGTACTGACGCCCTTCAAGCAACTCGTCTACTTCGACACGTCAGCCGCAGCCCAGAAATGTTTCAGAATATAAATCGCCTGGCGGCTCGCATCCCACAAGACATTCCAATTGAGTGGGTCCCACGTGACCTGCTCAATTCACAAAGATCTGCAGATTCTGCAACCCGCTTGCCAACCCTACCCACGTCAATGCCTCAATTCCTCAGCATGGATGATGCTACTCTCCTTTTAACAAGAAAGGAACACCTCCGGCGTCGCACACGTGCTCTCGTCCCCCCGTGTGCGATAACCATCCCCCGCGGTCTTACCCGTGCAGAGGAGGTTGTGCTCCGGAGGATCCGGGTTGGAGTTGCCCTCACTCCTGCTGTAACTCGGACGTGGCCTCAATTTCGCCACTTATATCCCCGCCTAGGATGTCCACTCTGCAACTTACAAGACACTGAGGCTGACATTCATCACTTGTTGTGGGTTTGCCCGGCACTGAAGCCAACTAGAATTCGCTACCTGGCAGCAGCGGGGCAGCAGCGGGTCTCCACCCAGACAACCCGTCCTCATATATTGATTGGACGCAGGGGCCACATCGCCGCTCCCTCCTCGCCTTCATTAGATCGGCACACCTTTCCTGCTCTATTTAACACCCACCCACTCTATTCTTTCCTTTCGTTTCTCTTTTCTTCCTAACCCCCCTTATGCCCAGAGGCAATAAACAACGCTATCAAAAAAAACAAACATCAGAGTAATCATGGATGGTAGATCTAACACCTATCGCCGCAACTTTCTGGCTTCAGGTTTCATAATCGTCCTATCAATTTGTAATGAGAAAAATTAATGCCCGTTTATCGGTGTTTATTTTCTTTGGGGAAATCGATGCTTTTAGGCCAGTAGTAGGGTGCGAACGCTAACGATCATAGGCGGAAAAAATTCAGTTTACAAAAGGAGCGACAGATGCAAAGCGCCAGTTCTTTTTTTTTACGTCGGTGACACACAATAGCTTTGGCACGCAAGCTATATAGCGGCGCCACACATAGCCGATCAAATTATCGCCCTTATTAGTATTGGCGATTTTGGTGTTTTATCCAAGTATCGACGATGCAGTATCGAGTATATCTGTCTGAAATCAATGTTGATTTGGTATCTTGATACTGAAAATTGAAAATTGGCTTTTAGAGAAATGGAATGGCGCAGTATCTGTCTCACATTTCGGCGGCACCCGAACAGCGCCGTAAGGGAAGGGATAAAGGAGGGAGTGAAAGAAGAAAGGAAGAAAGAGGAGCGGTGGTGGTGGACTCCGGAGTAATTTCGACCACCTGGGGATCTTTAACGTGCACCGACATCGCACAGCACACGGGGGCCTTAGCGTTTCGCCTCCATCGAAACGTGCCCGCCGCGGTCGGGTTCGAACCCCGGTACTCCGGATCAGTAGCCAAGTGTCCTAACCACTGAGCCACCGCGGCGAGTAATAGTATCAGTTTCAGAAATACGAAAGAGGGAGAGAGAGAGAGCTCTTTAATGTAAGATTTTATCCAGCGTGAATATTCGCTACCGGGTATCATTATCGAATATGCTTTTTTTTTTCAAGTATCGTGCCCAGTCCTGTTTTTTACGTCCCGAACCTTTGCATCGGTTGCCTTATTTCCGGCTGCCGAGAGTTGTTGCAAAGATTTCTGTTACAAATATTTGATCTTTCATTTGCTGATTACCCGCCGCGATGGCTCAGTGGTTAGGGCGCTCGGCTACTGATACGGTGTATCCGGGTTCTAACCCGACCGCAGCGGCTGCGTTTTTATGGAGGCAAGACGCTAAGGCGCCGGGTGCTGTGCGATGTCAGTGCACTTTAATAATAATAATAATATTAATTGGTTTTTTGGGGAAAGGAAGTGGCGCAGTATCTGTCTCAAATATCGTTGGACATCTGAACCGCGCCGGAAGGAAAGGAATAAAGGAGAGAGTGAAAGGACAAAGGAAGAAAGAGGTGCCGTAGTGGAGGGCTCCAGTATAATTTCGACCACCTGGGGATCTTTAACGTACACTGGCATCGCACAGCACACGGGTGCCTTAGCGTTTTTCCTCCATAAAAACGCAGCCGCCGCGGTCGGGTTCGAACCCGGGAACTCCGGATCAGTAATCGAGCGCCCTAACCACTGAGCCACCGTGGCGGGTAGGGTTAAATATGATCGAAATTATTTTAGTGCCCTCCACTACGGCACCTCTCTTTCTTCCTTTCTTATTTCACTCCCTCCTTTATCCCTTCCCTTACGGCGCGGCTCAGGTGTCCGTCGAAATGTGAGACAGATACTGCGCGATTTCCTTTCCCCAAAAAACTAACTTTCATTTTCATTTCCTGATTGATTGATTGATTGATTGATTGATTGATTGATTGATTGATTGATTGATTGATTGATTGATTAACTTTTTCGAAGATCTAGTGTGCTTTATTAAGCAGAACATTATCGAAAACTGCAGTTCCTTTCAAGTGAAAATATTGACCCAAATTGCGTTACAGCACGACCATCCTTCACGTTCTCCCAATAAAAAAGACAGATATTGTTATCTCTCTAATTGCATATGCTCTTGAGACGTCTGTAGGTACATATAATCCTATATCACACCTGTAAGTTTTGGCTGCGTCCTTATGCAGAGACAGCAATGAACCGTTTGCGGTAAAACATACGAATTATCTGGTGAATATATAGTAGCAAATGTCCATGTAGGAACACCGCGCGCCTCTGAAACAAGAAGCCCAATTTGGTAGGAAAATGCGATAATGTTACACCGCGCGCTTCACACCCTACAGATAAATATGGACCTATCTCGCGCCTTAGTGCGGTAAAAACAACGAGGCATGTGGCACAGGCTACTTCTCTTCGTAAATCGAAAAAAAAACAATTACAAAAGAAAAACTATCCAGTCACGACAGAACGTGAGCACGTCCGATCTTTCGAACATCGAACAATGGATCAGACGAGCCGGGGGAAAACAAGAAAAACTGACGAGTCTAGCGAAACACCCGCCCTGCTCGGAAAGTTGCAGTCGTCACGCTAAAGCGATTACAGGGGCCCGCTGCTGCGGCGGGCAAAACAAATTTTGCTGCACACCTTTTTTCCCCTCATTTTTCTTTTCTCTTCCACTCTCTCTCTTTTATTCCCCGGGAGAAAGACGGAGTGAATAGCTGCGTGAGCGTAAGCTTCTCGAGCTACTTAGAAGCCCGCGAGTGTTTGCGCAGAGACAGAAAGAAGAATTTAAAAAAAAAAACCGGAGAGGTGTCCGTAGCCACCCGAGCGTGCGCTTGAGTGTTTGCTTTCGTTTAACCGGGTTCGGTGTGTTGCTGGAGGCCTTTTTCTCCGAGTATCGCTGTTCACGACCGATAGTTTGTTCTTGCCGTCCGCAGCTCCCCCCCTCCGATTGATTTAATAAAGGCTTACGACGAGACCCGACTGCGCGCGGCAGTCCTCGGTGCGCGAACTACAAACTCACCTCCGCAAATATCTGTGAACGGCGGTATTAAACGAATTTGTGTTAGAGATCAGAACAATGTCAACGCCGAACAGCCGTGAAAGCAGGTAGTCATGACATCGTGGGTTTAAAGTCTCCCGTGTAAGACGGATTACAGTTGACTAATACCTGTCAGAGACTGACGTCGCCTTTATGCTTGTGTAAGAATCATCACGACCAGATGTTCTCAAATACTTCGGCATTGGGTTCGCAGAAACGTTCAAGAGGAGTTTGAACAACGACGACTTAACTAATTCTTCCTTGCGCAGTACGTCGTTCATCAGCCAAAACTCCGGGGATGCATTCACAAAAAAAAAAATTCAAGGGCTCACGAAGATACAAAACTGTGCACACGGGAGCGTCAAAACATTTGCCGCTTTCCTCTGAATAATGAATTTTTGACGACCACCGAATACATGTGGGTAAGGGCCGCATATAGATTGAAAATTGAACCTAAAAATGCCGGACAAAGGAGAGTCCTGTAGCTCACCATAATTGTGAACAAAAATTACGGGACGATCAGTAACATCTGATGCGACGATTTTGCGAAAGCAGTTGGATTAATCCTCGATGACTACATTAATGCTTTTACTGTGATGAATGCTTTTACTCTAAGCCGAGTCTTCACACATGCGATATAATTTATCTGGAGGGTGAGGGTGGGCGAGGTGATTCAAAGGTTGGAAGTAGGTAGGTGCTTTCTTAGCATAAAGTGCTGCTCTTAGCCGCATATATACGGTATTCGCTTTTGTTTCCGTTCATCACATCAGCGGTCGCCTAGTGATTTGGGCATCCGCCTTATGTGCGGGAGGTGCGGGGTTCGATCCCCAGTGCCACCGGATGCCCGCCGGTGTTCTAATCTTTTCAATGCTTCCCACTGCCTGCCGTTCGATTTGTCCGGTGTAAAGTGTTTAGAGAATGAATCCTCGCCCCAACGTTTTGCAGAAAAAAAAAACACCTCGTGTCATCGCGCTCTTTGGACAAGGCTCCTTTTGCGCGATTAAAATTCATCACAATCATCAACTTGTTTTCGCTCATCACAGCGAAAACGCTGTAGCCCCGGTTCAGTGCGAAAGTTTCCGAAATTTCGTGAGAAGGCTTCTTTTCAATGCATGCTGGCAACAATGGGAGAGTATTGTATGGAAAGCAGCTTGAAAAATGGGCATATACTGAATGTGACCCTATATTCTGCAGACTCGAGAAAACATTATTTTTTCCCCTTCTTGCAACACAGCCAAAATTGCAGTGGCATTGTCCGCGCAGAAAGCAAATAGCAAATAGTACGACGTTGCTCTTATGAAGTGGTTAATGATATACTCGCTCACCATGATTGAGGTCTCACCCGACAAGACGCCAATCTGAAGAAACTTCGTTTGCACTCCAGCAGCAGAAGCGAAGTACCGCGTCATTTCGGGAAATACTTTCGAATCCTTGCCGTTGGACGCATCACAAGACAAAATAAAGATGAATTTCGTGTCTTGCATGGCATTCCTCAGCTCCTCAGCTGCAGACGGCGCCAGCATGTTTGAAACACCAGTTTCAGTTTTTGTGCGAGCATAGTAAAAGTTTTCGTCGAATGTTTCCTGCAGAACTTTCGATGCACAATCGACTGATCGGAACCTTCGGCTTTGTGCAGTCGTGTGGAACGCGAACTCACGTTCTTCCGCACGCAGTCAGGTGAAGCTCCTTCCCAGCGGAATGTTTTTTTTTTTTTCTGAAGAAGGATTTTGTCAGTGCACTCAGCGAAGCAGAAGGTGGGACATTCTGTTCGTGCTTCAACGACTTGATGTGCTTTGTTATGTCCGATCATCCGCCATGCGCAACCAAGAGGTTAGTTCCGCATTTATCCCCAGGTGGTCGAAATTATTCCGGAGCCCTCCACTACGGCGCCTCTTTCTTCCTTTCTTCTTTCACTCCCTCCTTTATCCCTTCTCTTAAGGCGTGGTTCAGGTGTCCGCCGATATGTGAGACCGATACTGCGCCATTTCCTTTCCCCAAAAACCAATTAAAAACTACGGACATCGACATTCGGCTTTATCTTCTTGATAAACTGCCACTCTTTTGCTGGTTGCGCACTCAGCTTGCACTTGCGTTTCGGCATTGCCTTCAACAGGACGAAGAATACCATTAAAAGTGAGAGCATCGTTCACAACGTGCAGCTTGTTTCACAAATGGAGTTGGTGCGGTCAAGCGGACTTTGGATTTGGCTGTCGATCTGAGCTAAAGCGGATAATTGGCTGGACAAAAGATGGCTGTCATGCGGCCGCAACCAGATGTCGAACCTACCGTTGGTGGTTTCGCTTATCTGATATGAAAGGAAGGGAAGACTCGAGAAATCATGATCACTGTCTTCACGCAGTTGCGAGTCTGCAATTTTTCTGTCAAATGCATCAAATGCACTACGTCAAACGCAGAAGTTAAGCGATGGCCCGCCTGCTTCGAAAGAAGGTTAATACAGGTGTGACACAAACCATCGTCGACCCTCGGGCGCTTCATGCCAAGGCCGAAAGACACCAAAGGAACGATCACCCGGAATCATCTACAAGATCCCTTACGCTGACTGTATCGCCAGCTACATCAGTGAAACGAAGAATTTTCTACAATAGTTTCGACAACATAGAAACAGTGTCTGCAACTTCGACCGAGAGCGAAGTGCAATCGCGATCGCGAACCATTCCAAGGGCCTCGCTTTGCTGGTGCAGTGCAGCGGTGGTATTCTTCTGATGTCGGCTTCTTAGACGTGTCTATATAATCCAGTCCACGACGGCTTCTGCGTCTCCAGCCAATTGGCGCGGACTGAAGTATACACGTCTAAAAAGACGACACCCTCAGAATACCATCATCGTCATCACCAGCTTGATTACGCCAACAGCAGGGCAAAGGCATCGCCTATGTCTGCCCAATTGACCCTTGTCCTTTGCCAGGTGCGGTCATCGTATCTGCACAAACTTCTTAATCTCATCCGCCAACCTAACTTTCTGCCGCCCCCTGCTACGCTTGCCTTCCCTTGGAATTCACTCCGTTACCTTAAAGAACCAGCGGTTATCTTGCCTTCACATTACACACCCTGCCCAAGCCCATTTCTTCCTCTTGATTTCGACTAGGATGTCATTAACACGCGTCTGTTCCCTCACCCACTCTGGCCGCTTACGGTCTCTTAACGTTACGCTTATATTTCTTTCCATAGCTCGCTGTGTTCTCCTTAACTTAAGCTGTACCCTTTTCGTTAGACTGCACATTTCTGCCCCATAGATGAATGAACACCACGCCAGAGTACCACACCAGGTTTAATTGGAGATACTTGGGATAGGCCTTTGTTCTTCAGGGGACGTAGTTATGCTTTCGTTGACTATTAGTATCATGGGGATGGTGATGATGATTGCATCAATGACAATAATGAATGTGCTGCAACCACGCCGCTCACTTTGCAGGAAGTCCCTCACTCGCCAAGCAAAACACGCGAGTTGAGACTGATCGCTGCCACGACAGCCCTCCGCTAATGCGGCAGGGAGGCGTGCTTCTCGGTACACCGCGCGTGATGGGCAGTACGTGCGCGATGCGCGGACACGTCCGGCATTGCATTGCGCTCTGCCTTGCCCCTTACCTCAGTAACGGCCGCGTTGTAATTGCAAAACGCGTCCGTGGCGTGCGCCCGCATTGCGCTCCGCGCCGGCAGTGGAGCGACACGCCGAATTCAACGCCAAGTGAACCCGCCGGGGTGGCTCAGTGGTTAGGGCGCTCGACTACTGATCTGGTTTACCCGGCTTCGAACCCGACCGTGGTGGCAGCGTTTGTATAGAGGCGAAACGCAGAAAAGGCGCCCGTGTCCTGTGCGATGTCAGTGCACGTTAAAGATCCCCACGTGGTCGAAATTATTCCGAAGCCTCCACTACGGCACCTCTCTCTTCCTTTCTTCTGCCATTCCCTCCTTTATCCCTTCCCTTACGGCGCGGTTCAGGTGTCCAACGATATATGAGACAGATACTGCGCCATTTCCTTTCCCCAAAAACCAATTGTTAGTATTAGTGAATGCGGCACTGCGTCCCACTGATTCCTGACGCACCAGCGTGGGACGCACTGCGCTACCCGGCGTTAATGCGAGGCGTCCGATCATGAATATCCTCGGTAATGCTTGAATAAAACAGAGAGAACAGTATGCCACAGGCATGCCTTCAGTCCTCACCTGGATAGTCAGACACGTCCAAACTAAAAAGCAACAAGAATTTCCGGCCTCTTTAAGAGCGGACACAGCATACGTGTCACTTATAGTGCTTATAGCGCATGCTGTGTATCGTGCTCTGCACCTTAATCTGATACCATAATATAATAATAATAATAATAATAATAATAATAATAATAATAATAATAATAATAATAATAATAATAATAATAATAATAATAATAATAATAATAATAATAATAATAATAATAATGATAATAATTGGTTTTTGGAGAAAGGAAATGGCGCAGTATCTGTCTCATATATCGTTGGACACCTGAACCGTGCTATAAAGGAGGGGATAAAGGAGGGGGTGAAAGAAGAAAGGAAGAAAGAGGTGCCGTAGTGGAGGGCTCTGGAATAATTTCGACCACCTGGGGATCCTTAACGTGCACTGACATTGCACAGCACACGGGCGCCTTAGTGTTTGCCTCCATAATATTATACCAGCATTTTAATTTTTTCTTTGCTCAACTGCTGGCTAGTTTTCACTGAAACTACGCCCGCAGCTTGCATATTGATGTAACTTTTGCCTCAGTTTGACAACGGCAGTTCGTTGGTTCGGCTACGCACGATGCAAGCTCGTAATCGTCTGCGCATCAGCAGACAGCACATTTCCATCGATGGAAACCCGCCATAGGCGGCTTCCGGCTGCTCGATCTCGACGCATGCGATTCATAGCTTGCATCATGCACGGCCGAATCATCTAAGTATGGTTGTGAAACTTACTATCAGACAAAAGTTACAGCAATATGCAAGTGTCGTGCGCAGTTTCAGCGCAAACAAGGCAGCAGTTGAGGCGGGAAAATTGTGTGAAGTAGCAACAATAAAGAACCACAGCACGGTACATGGCACGTACAGCTAAGACAATTGGTTGATTAATTCTATCCAAGTGGGGAGCTAGGAAGAAAAGGAAGCGGTAGCAAGAAAAATTGGTCACCGGGAGGTTCTCTTCACGAGGCTACGTCGTAGTATTTCGCAATTAAGTTACTATAGTGACTTCTACAGTATAGTGTGAAGGAGGTGTCTGCCCTCTGCGTCCATGCTGTGCTGAACCAGAAACTACTGGCCATTCTACTGTTCTGCAGTGGAAAAACTGCGCGAACGAGACACGGACCGCGAAGAGGCAAATACGCACACAAACATAAAAACGTTTGTGTGCGTCCTTGCCTCTTCGCCGTTCGTGTCTCGTTCGCGCAGCTCTTCGCATCTATAATGAACCAACTAGCCCTAATGAACCAACTATAACTAACTAGTTAGTTGAACTCCTCAAATTAAGCGCGGCCGAGAGTGCCGGGACATTCTGATTCCGGCAACCTCCGAGTTCAGCTTCTTTTTAGAACTAGTTCGCCCAAATAATAGTTTTGGTTATTCGCTTGATTGTCTGCATTGTTTGCAGTCTACGACTACCGCCCCACATGTAGGCACAGACGCGTGGCAATTTCAAATAATATACTGCGCAAGCGGGAGGTATACACACAGCATGCACCCTACGGACATAGTAAACGCGGTGCACGACTAAGCGAACTATTCTGGCGCGAAGCACAAGGACATCGTCATCGACACCAGCACCACAACTGCCAGCATGGAAACGCCACAATGCATGGATGGCGTGGTTGCAGAGTATATGCGCTGCTGTCAAAACGGTACAGCGGCGGGAGTTTCTACGAGTGGGAAAGCAAAAAAAATATACAAGTTTTCCCCATAGCTTTTTATTCCTTGTGCTCCTCTTCGTAGCGAAGATTTCTTTGCCTGGAGACCCTCTAGCGTACGCATATAGCGTGTGGGTCGTTTTCTCAGGCGGGATAAAGTCTCTGCCCTTCATTAAGGGGCCTTCTCTCTCTCTCTCTCTCTCCTGTCGTGAAGAGGGGGTGAAAGGGAATGTATTGTGGTACAGGCGGCCGAGCACGTACACTACAGCAGCTGGGTTAGGCGTGGGTTTTTCCCCTTGCGTGGGCGCCGGCCGCTTGGCGTTTTCCTGACCGTTAGGCTGTGTGGTGCTATACGGGCGTTGCTGCGCCTGCGTTGGCAGGCATGGCACTGCTCGCTTATGCGTTGTTTCTTCTTGCGCAGTTTGGGGGCGGCAGTGCAGCCCCTCTGCTCTTGGTTTGGATGCACTTAATTCAGCAAACTGCAGTTCATTCTTCTCTTGTGTGCACAGTTACCGCATTGGTATGGCTGTCTCTAAACTTTCTCGTGTTCGACGTTCCTCAGCTTCTGTATTCCATAGCGCGAGTGTCACGTAAACATCCTACGTGGCGGTCCTTCTGTAGAGTACAGAGGCTGATGAACACGTATGCACATTTTGGTGTGCGACAACTGCACGTGCGATTAAAGCACTAAACATCTGTTGTGTGCTTTTCTTCGCTTCTACGTTAGACGCCTGACACTGCGCTCTGTGTTAAGTCGGCTAGACCCCCGAAACACCCTTCCAGTGAATGTCTTGGGACCTTGGCCTCGTCATCCAATGTCGCAGGGAGACGCGCGAATTTGGCTGTATCACCTGAAATTTACGGCCCTAAGAGAGCGTTATTAGACCTGCGCAATCGTAGTCTATGAATCGGCTTTCACAATATGCATATTCTCTGCTATCTCCCTTTTGCTCATTCCATTTGTTCTTGTGTGCTCCCTTTTCACGTTTCCCATGTGTAAGGTAGCAGTTTGTATCTGATCCGCGTAACCTCCATGCCTGTCTTTTATGCGCCTCTCTCTCTCTCTCTCTCTGTCTCCTATCATATGAGCGCTCTTGTTACCAAAACCTTCAATTTTAATCGTTTCGATCGGGCGAAGCGCAGAAGGCGCCCGTGTGCTGCGCGATGTCCCAGGTGGTCGGCCACATCTTTCTTCTTTCACTCCTACCTTCCTCCCTTTCATTACGGCGCGGTTGAGGTGTCCGCTGAGAAGTGAGACAGTTCCTGCGCCATTTTCCTTTCCTGAAAAACCAATCTTTTTTTACGCGCCCCACCCGATGACAACGAAGATTATTGCACGCAGCCCAAGGCACTGATTATTATGACAATAATAATAATAATTGGTTTTGAGGGTAAGGAAATGGCGCAGTATATGTCTCATGTATCGTTGGACACCTGAACCACGCCGTAACGGAAGGGATAAAGCAGGGAATGAAAGAAGAAAGGAAGAAAGAGGTGCCGTAGTTGAGGTCTCCGGAATAATTTCGACCACCTGGGGATCTTTAACGTGCACTGACATCGCACATCACACGGGCACCTTATGGTTTTGCCTTCATAAAAACGCAGCAGCCGCAGTCGGGTTCGAACCCGGGAACTCCGGATCAGTAGCCAAGCGCCCTAACCACTGAGCCACCGCGGCGGGTCCAAGGCACTGCGTCGTTTTAATTTTGTGGCAAGGAAAGTAACAGGCTCGCTTGTCGGTGGATGCCTCAACAGCGCCGTGAGGAAAAGGAGGGAGGGGGAATAAAATAAGAGAGAGAGGTGAACAAGGATGCCGTCTGATCGCAGGAAAGAGCGACTCTTTGTCAGCTAGATCTACAGGTGATCCGCGATAGAAGGTGTGGAAGACTCCCTATAAATAGCTCGCGCAATAAACCGGGCATGATCATCAGCTAGGACGCTGCCGCACTGGAGGACGAAGGGCGTCTTCCGCTGATACCTGATCAGCCCTCTCCCGCCCGCCACGGCTACACAATAACGCGGCTGAAGACATCGTGTTGTGGCGTGTGTGCATAGCACCTTTACAAATTTGTCCTCACGGGTACAGCTGTAACACCACTGGACTGTGTCAGCATTTCAATTGGTGGATTTCACATGGACAGCTTACTGCACGCGTCCAGAATGCGCATGCGCTGAATCAAGTTATAAACAGTGGAAAGCTGTTTGCCAAATATAGCCTCCCCAGCCGGTCCTCAGCCGCCCCGACTTCTCTTCGGTAAACAGTATGGGCACTAGCTCTCAGTCTGAAGACAGGACTCAGGGTAAAATAGGTGTAGCATGCCCTCTGAGGGATACTAAGGACAATGTGAGGTTGGCTTGCATCGATTGATTATCGTGCTCTACCATCAAAGAGGCAACTATTACTGAAAACTACATTTTAGAAGCTATAAAAAAGCCAAACATTAAATATAAGTATCGCGGGCACTGATCATTTTCACAAACTACAATGACGACCAGTATGTTTTCGTTTGCAGACCTCTGAGGCTACTCCATGTCACCATTCACTTTTATGCGGCGATCACGGAGTCCGCATTCTCTCGACGTCACAGTGAAACCACGTTTTTGAACCCGACTAAGGTGAAAAGTAATTCACTTTAAACTCCAAATTTCTCAGCAAGAAAACTTCATTATCTGCGGTCAGACGAACGCATGCAGTGAGAGGAGAAACCTAACAATCATATTTGAATAAAATAAAAACTTAAGATTTCTTATTAGTGTCCTTTTCGCAGCAATGCCGTCTACCTCGGCGTTACAGTGCGGGCTGTGATGTAGTACGGCCGACTTTTTCACCTTTGATGAGCTTGGACAAGACTTATCAGATCTCAAGAAGCCTTGCAGTAACCCTATAGGCGACCGGACGACTATAAGTGCAAAGTAGTTACCCCCTTTAAAGTGAGCCTACCCTTTCCGACTGCAATTACATTCCCCCTCATTGGGGAAGTATAGTTCCCCACAGCAGACCCCCTCCCCAACTCAGCGACGAGGCACTCCAAAAGTTTATCCCTATTTCGATGAAGGCAGTTGCACTTGCAGAAGACGCTGGTACGAGTAACTAAGGCGGTAAAAAAAAAGACGAATTAACCGTGGGAACACCGTTGCGAGCACGCAGGTTCTCCCCAATTTATGATCGGCATGGCGATAGACGCGCCACGCGTAGCGACAAGCGGCAGTTTCTATGTGCCTTATACAGGGTTACACGCCGAAACACGCGCACATATAGACAGGAGAAAGTGCACACACACACAGGCAGAGACTGAATCCTCCGATCACGTTCATACGGCCCCAAAGCACGTACGTCGACGGCGCAGCGAGAGCGTGGCGCTGCCATCGCAATGATCGAGTTAATGCGTAGCAGACGACCACCACCGGAACGCTCGCCGAAGCGGGCGACAGCGCTGCGCGCGGCAATAACCATAAATAAAAATGAAACAGACGGCGACCGAGACTCGGGGAAACGAGTGTGGGTCGCAGGGAGGGAAGAGGTATAAATTTCGCGAACAGAAATGAAAATAATAAAATGACGTAATCGGTGGAGGGAAGAGAGGGCAGGTCACTCGAGCGCGGGCCGCTCTTGCAGACGACACAGCCTCTGTAGCAGACGAAAGCAAGGAAAGAGAAAACGTATGAAGACTCCGAGAGGGAGAGATGGGAACGACTTGTAATGAAGAAACGATATGGATTCGTTGAAAGTGCACACGCCGAAGATAAGCTCAGAGAGCAGTTAAAAAGAAAAGACCTCTGACCTGTAACCCATTTAACCCCAACCCCGAGAAGAACAGAAGATTTAAAAAAAAACCTCACCATTTCTTCTTGCCCTCCTATAATTACAGCTTTCATCGCTCGGCATAAGGCGAATTCTCGTGGTCGTGGTGGTAAAACTTTATTGGATGCACTGGGGCGGGTTTTAGAGGAGAGTGGAGGGTTTCACCGCTCCCTTGCCTGGGTGGTAGTCCTCATTCCGGGGCACCATTGGCGGTAGCCGCTGCCCGCGCTCTTTGGACCAGAGCCCTCTGGGACTCCAGGTCCAAGCAACCGGACAAATTCGCTTCCCAGCCCTCTCTCGTTGGCTGATTTACTCTCTTTATTTCCGGATTTTTCTTACATACCCATACCATATGATATGCGCCTGCCCACATCTCACAAAATTTACAGTACCCCGAAAAGGTTGGGTCTATGTGTGTTAGAATCGCAGGGCTTAGAAACGACCCTGTTTGCAGCCTTCTGAGGTGTCGTTCCTCAGTTCTATCCAGGCCCTTGGCGGGCTCTGGGAAAGTCTGCCTACTGAGGCGCAGACATGCTGTAATGTCCGCATATGTGGTAAGCGGATTCGGTACAGAAGTCCCGACAGAGCCTGGGAATTTAGTGGAACTCCGGGGGAGAGACGCTCGGGCGGATGTGTGGCAGCCTCGTTCCCTTCTATTCCCTGGTGTCCGGGCACCCATACCAATTGTTTTGTTCTCTGCATTGAGCTATGTTGCGCGTTTGCTAAAATTCTGCTGCGCTATTCTTCCCCTTATATAATTTCGACAGGCGTGTTGAGAATCAGAAATTATGCGCGTGGCGTCGGAGTGAGTGGCTGCCAGCGCTATCGCCACTTCCTCGGCTAACGCAACTTTACTAGTTTTCACCAAGAGTCCATTCGCCTGCTTTCCCTCGTGTATGACCGCGACGGTGCAGATGACCTCTTGCGTGGGGCCCGCCGCGTCTACATAATACGGGCCATTTTTGCTGCCGTAATACTTCTCTATAGCTCTAGCTCTGGCTTCTCTCCTGCCTTGATTGTGCTCGGGATGCATTTTTTTGGTATTGATTTAACTAATAGTTTATCTCTCCAGTCGTTGGGAATGTCCCCTCTGTCTTCGATTGTTGGTGGCAGTGCTATGTGCAGATCATCGAGGACTCGTCTACCAACTTTGGTCGTTGATAACCGCATTATTTGGCTTGTTTGGTGAGCTTCGAGTAGTTCTTCCAGCGTGTTATGCATTCCTAGGTGGAGAAGGCGATCAGTGGACGTCTTGGAGGGATAGCCCAAGCGCGTTCTTGGTGGCTTTTCTGACTATTACGTCTAATTTCTTCTTGTCGCTCTGCCGCAGTTTGAGGTGGGGCACTGCATATGTTATCCGGCTAATGACGTGAGCCTGCACCAGGCGTAACGTCTCCTTTTCCATGAGTCCACATTGCTTGCCAGATACTCTGCCAATCATCCTACTGATTTGCTCGCACGTGGACTTTAGTTTGTTAATCGCTATGGCATTATTACATTTGTTGCTGATCTGTAGCCCTAACACGCGGATGTTTTCTACCTCCGAGACCGGAGTTCCATATATGTATAATTGAATTTCGCTTGCCGATTTTTTATCCCCCGTGATATGAAGGAGCTCTGATTTTGGTGGGTGCACACTTAAGGCCACACTCTTCGGCATACTTATGTACCGCTGACGCTGCCTCCGGTAAGGCGTCCTCTAGCTGTCCAACACTGCCACCCGACGACCACAGAGTGATGCCGTCCACGTAGATGACGTGTCTCACGCCATCTATCGCGTTGAGCCTCCCGGGGAGGCCCATCATGGCTATGTTGAAGAGCAGAAGCGACATTAGTGCCCCTTGAGGCGTGCCTCGCGTTCCTATCTCTATGGGTCCGAATTTACTGTCGTCTATCCTGATGTATGCCTTCCTGTTCTTGAGGAAGCCCTTCACGTACTGGTAAGTCCGCTTTCCGCAGTTTGTGGTATTGAGATTCTCTAGTATCTTATTGTGTTTAACGTTGTCAAAGGTCCCCTTCAAATCCAAAGCAAAGGGGGGCTATGACTTCCCTATAGAGTTTTAAAAGCACGTCTTGTGCTGACAAGCGTGCCCGGAAGCCGAACATAGTTGTAGAGAAAAGCTCCTGGTCCTCTATGTACTCAGATAATCTTTTCCTGACCATCGTTTCCATAAGCTTACCCGCGCACGACGTAAGAGAAATTGGTCTTATTTTGTCCGTGTTGATTTTCTTACCCGGTTTGGGTATGAAAGTCACTATTGATGTTTTCCACTCTTCCGGTATTTTTTCCCCTTCTCATATTTTATTGATAAAGTCTGTGAGGTCCTCGATAGCTTTTTCGTTGAGGTTTGCCACCAAAGTGACCGTTATGCGGTTATCTCTCGGTGCCGTGCCTCTCTTCATACTGGCTAGCGCCGCCTTGACCTCCCATTTAGTGAATTTCGCATCCAGCTCCTCATTTTCTTCCCCGGTGTATATCAGTGCGTCCTCCTGTCGGTCTACCTTGGTGCATATGTACAGTACTCACGGATTGAAATAGGACATTCGGAGCGCTAGCCTTGCAGTGCCACGCAGGCATGTGGTAAACCACAGGCCGGCTCATTGGCTACTGGAAGGAACAATTCTGCTTTATAGATGTTCTCCCTCTCGCGCCATACCACAATGCACCACCTTGGTTCCATGAGCGTCTACGGGCGGCGCTGCATGCAGCGACGGCCACGCGCTCCGAATGTCCTATTTCAATCCGTGAGTACTGTACTTGTCTTCTAGAGCTGTAGTGAATTTAAAAAAAAAATTGTCTGTGGTTCAACCCGGATGAAGCTAGTTAGACGAGCCAGAGCTCTGTTAAGAATGGTTAGGCATGGTTTAGCTTCGGTTAAACTTTATTGCATATCAATGGTTTGGCTTGGATGGTGACGATACATAGTTGCGAGGCGCGCAACTGTGGTGAGGAGTGGCGAGTCACGTGGCATGACGTCAGAGCCAAGCCTCCGCTCTTTCAGGTTTGAAGGTCAAATTTCATACCCACATGACCTTCAGCTTTGTACGGGAGAAGTAGAGCTTTCGTTCTAAAAATTCAAGAAGGGAAGCGGAATTAAATACGAAGGAGGTAGTGCTTGCGTGTATAGAGAACATGGGGAAAAAAGTTATTAAACCATAGAAATTCAAAAACTCCCCAGGGGACCCACGTTACCTGAGCTGGCCAAAATTTGGTAGGCTGCACACTATCATGTCACCTTTGCTCAAGTGAATGAACTCTTCTGGACTTGGTATGTCCTGATGACTAGCCGCAATGCATCGAATTTTCATTTCTCACAAGCGGAGACATTGTGTGATGGATCCCAAAACATGTAACAGCACACAACAGACAGACCTACATGTGTGCAGCGAATGCTGTTATCCGGGAACTCTGGATTAAACAAAACTACGCGAGGAGCTAAACCAGTCCAAGAGTGAAGTCAGTACGAAAACGGTAACAAAATACATAACATGAGCGATCCGGTCTTTCAGTCAAACCATGGCGATAACATTAAGACAAATTGATGATTTCATTACTAGTCAAAAATAAACGACACAAAAGTGGCATGTCCGAAGAGAGCTGAAATAAATTTCCTTCAATGTTAAATTGCCTTTAAACAAGCCAGGTAGTTTGCTATACACGGTTGGCAGGAAATGAAAGAAGCGAAGAAATTGAAGGTTCGGTTTAAAGGGTTTTCAGCTCGCCAAACCCGTAAACTATCTGTGAGGTAGTGGAGGGCTCCGGATCAATTTAGAGTACCTAAGTATCTTAATCTCCCAAATAAATCTCAGTGGACAACCTCGAATATTTGAATTTCGCCTCCATCGTAATGCGACTACTGCCACCGTGATCGAATCAGCACCAAACTCGAGCCCAACAGCCCAAAATGGAAAGTGACTCAAGCCCCCTCTAATCTTTTCGGCAAGCAATTATCAATAATTCAGTGCAAGTGAAAGTCGTGCCTCTTCGATCACTTTATGCGCAAATAAAGAAAGAAAAATGATTGAGCTGAAAATCCTTTTTGTCCATACTTCGCAGCTAAGCGCTCGACAGTTTTCGGACGGCTAAAATGGATCGACAGCAACCACCACGAAAGAAGGGAGATTGGGGGGGGGGGGGGGGGGAGTAACGCTCAGGTGTTACGCCTCGGGTCAAAAACTGCAAGTTTATCGCTGACCAAGTTCGCGTAGAAAGGCAGTGTGTGTATGTGCGTAGCGTTAACCTATGCGGAAACTTCAGCGACAGAGAGAGAGAGTTTATGCGAGACTGCGGCCGGGTGAACGCAGTCGCCGCTTCTGTGACCGGCTCAGGGCAGTGAGAAATCGAACCTATGTCAATATTTAAAACCCCGCTCACTATACGGCACTCTCACGTACGCCAGACGGTGGCTTTTTATTTCTCCGTTTTTTCAGATACTCTCCTGGCTTTTTATTCCTCCCTTTTTTCGGGTACTCTCCTGGCGTACAACGCAATCGAATCTCAGTGTTTGACCTCTGAGGTGTTTCTAAACAATACCCCTGCGACAAAGTTCTGCAAACAATTTTCCCGGTTCGGATAGCTCTGCAAGCAGTTCAATTATAAGTTAGACCACACAAACCCCTTCTTTTCTACTGGACGGTCGCAATCGCACTATAAAGTCGACTCCTCCTAACCTGTATAAATGTCCGCGAGCTTTCTTATTGATTTCAACAAGCATAACGCGATTCCCTGGTTTCTAACCCCGTTGAAATAATATTTTTAAAATTGAAATAATTTTTTTAAACGTAGCACAGTACACGGGCTTCTAGAATTTTGCCTCCATCGAAATTCGACCGCCCCGGCCAGGATTGAACCCGCGTTTTTCGGGTCAGCAGCCGAACGCGATAACCACTGAGCCACCACGGTGGCTCTTACAGATGTGCGTAATACGTGATTGATTGATTGATTGATTGATTGATTGATTGATTGATTGATTGATTGATTGATTGATTGATTGATTGATTGATTGATTGATTGATTGATTGATTGACTGATTGATTGGTTGGTTGATTGATTGATTTTACTTGCCAGAGAAACACTGCAAAATTGTGGTCTTTGAGGCACGCGCAGTGGAGGGCTCTGAATGTTGACCAACAGACTGCCTAAAAACCTGCTGCAACCACAAACACAATTCAGAGCTATGAAGCCCTTTGTAGACATCTATAATTTGTGCTTGAGATATCTATAAGAAGTCTTCCAAAGCGTCTTGTAGCTCAGAAAAGTGCGAGCATCAGCTAAGCTATAAAGGATGGCTCTAAGATGTTAAAAGACGTCTAGAACTTGTCAAGATCGACGTCTTGTAAACATTCAGTCACTGCCTCAGGGGTCAGTTGAGACGTCTACAAGACGGCTTGTTCATCTTGGCAAAACACTTTACAGCTGTCCAGTAGACGGATTGGTGTTCTGTTCCTAAACGTGCACTGCTTAGACTGACAAAGAAATGAGTTAAAGACAACAACACTCACGGTTAAGCGATTAATGTCGTCCTAAAGCCATGGGAAACATCGTGCAATAAATTAATGACACCCACAAGCAGTGATCCTTGAGGTACTAGACCCCAAACGACCGACTATAAGCGTCTTCGACTGCGGCACTCGGAGCGAAAGATGTTCAAGATAGAAAATTGTACAAAAATAAAAGAAAATAAACGGACCAGTCTTGTGCGGGCCTAATATTAAGTGAGCCTCTGAAGGTCGGCCTTCAAACTGAGCCTCGATGCGCGCATATAGCGGGGACCTCGCGATCCTGAAACCTAACCAGACGTCCACAAGAATAATAGAAAGAAAGAGAGAGAGAGGGGAAAAATGGACGCGACGCGGCATTTACGTCAGCGCTGCTCACACGCACGCCGGGCTGGCGTCGGCCGCCCACGCTCAATTTCCAGCGCAGAAACGCGTGCCGCCGGTTTGCGAGACCCGCGCGGACCCCGTCACGCCCACACGCCCCTGCTCTGGGCCAGAGTCGGGGTCGTTACACCGCGAACACAGCGCCGGGCCGAAACCGGGATACCGACATATGGCAGCGAGAAAGGCGCCCTTCGCATACCTCCGATGCGCATTTCGGGCGCTCGTTTAAGTGCCGACGTTAATGGATCCCTTCCTTAAGCCTCATTGCTTCCCTACGTGAATTCTAATTGAAGACGACCAACTAGGGGCGTGAATGAATGCATTCCTGCATTCATTCTTTCTTAAGCGATTTTTTTTTAATTTAAGAAGATAGGCTGCCGACGTAAATGAGCGCCTTCTTTGGTTTCAGTTTTTTTTTACGTAACTCCTAAAATTTAGGACGATCAAATGCTGACGTAAGTGAATAACTCCTTAGGTTGATTCTTTTTTAGCAAATCCCTAATTTACGAGCACTGACGTCAATCAGTACTTTCTTGAGCTCGTTCTTATCTTACGTAATTCTTAATTTAAGATCGACAAAGTACTGAGGTGAATGAATACATTCATGATCTCAGTATTTGTTGCGTTCCACCATGCTTTATGAAGGTTTAACGCCCCAAAGCGAATCAGGCTAGAGGAACGCCGTAGTGAAGGGCTCCGGAAATTTCGACCACCTGGGGTTCCTTAACGTGCACTGACATCGCACACTGACATCGTGCACTGACATCGCACAGTCCATCAAAATTCGACCGCCGCGGCCGGGATCGAACCCGCATCTTTCGGGTCAGCAGCCGAGCGCCATAAACCACTGAGCCACCCCGGCGGCTTTATTTAATATCCCGTCAACAGCATTTTAAGGGTAGTATATATATGATGATGATGATGACGACGACGACGACAATGATTATGATGTCGAAGAGGAGAAAAAGGGGTTCGAAATTATACATTACAGATGGCCATGATCGAGCATGGATGAATTATAGTTATGATCAAAGATGGTACGCTGATGCAGGTAGTCCGACTCCCGATTTCGAACTTCAACTCACATTATTGTAAAACAGACAAGATTTCGCCAGGCCTCCGTCTGTTCTTAAAAGATTATTCGACATGTTTCACCTAAGAAGGGACTGTCCGTCTAGGCAGTGTACTTAGATTCGTAATCCATTAACATTCGAATAGATACAATGCTCTCGTTCGACGTTTAGGCGCAATGAATTCACGATAATGCATTGCTGGTAAAACTGAAGATGACGATAAGAGCGAACAAATGCTTTGATGAGACAAAGTTCCTATGTTTAGAGAGTTGTCATGATTTAAAAAAAGAGAAATAAAGAAGATATTAGCGCATAAAACAAAAAACTAAAAAGTTTAGGTTCTGAACTCGGCGTACAGTTTGAATTTCATTTAGAGCAAGCTTCCTTCTGCGTTTATTGCCCCGTACATAGTCTGAAATAAAAAGTTAAAATAAGATGGCTGAAAAATTATTTGATTAGGTTCTTACATGTCGGAAAAGTTTCCACCCGGTGTCTAGCAATTACTAGTCGTCGGGATCTAAAAATGACAAATACCATACTTCAAGCCGTCGTCTGCCATCATCTGCTGGCTCCGTCGCACTCGTGAAAAGCTTCCTTCGGTTTTGGAATTTTCACTAAATTTAGCTTGCTAACGCCTAAAAGTACTAGTGTGTTCCTTGATCTTTCTCTCGCTGTAAAAAGAAAAAAAAAAGCAAATTTATTCACCGAGTACATCCCTTCGGATAACATGAAAATAAAAACTACTAGTGTCGAATGGGGCATTAGAAGTTCTGGGTAGAGTTTAGTTGGAGTCGTCGCATTAATGTATCGCTGTTCAAAGTGATCGCGTAGTAGTTATACAGTGTTTTCCACAAGCAACTGCGACTAATGTAATACAACACACGGTGATGATGGCGACAAAGGGAAAGCGATAAGAAATGCAGTTTGTCTTGCTCTGGAGGCGGCAAGCCACACTTTTGGCCAATTTCATGCACAAAACTTGAAAGAGCGCC
Source organism: Amblyomma americanum (assembly GCF_052857255.1). Taxonomy (NCBI): domain Eukaryota; kingdom Metazoa; phylum Arthropoda; class Arachnida; order Ixodida; family Ixodidae; genus Amblyomma; species Amblyomma americanum. Next base: position 73,571,955 of record NC_135507.1, read on the forward strand.
ATTTACATTTTCTACAGTCTGAGATACAAAGAAAAATGGTAATCACCATATAGTGTGCACTTTTGAGGATGACCACGGGTCGATACAAAACCCAGCTTGCGTTCGCACAATTCAAGCAAGCCAAACATGTTCGGTACATCATCAGCAAGCCACACCGTTTGTACTCGATCGAATTCGATCTCATTGGTATTCATAATGTCAAGCGCAAGAAGAATATGTGTGCGGCTGTTCGCAACAGCTGTAATTTTGGTATCGTTTTTTTTTATTTATCTCTGAAAAAGCAAAGGCTGAGGAGTAAGGAAACTGAACGTCGCCGCATGGCCGCCTAGCCAAATGGATTTGCCGCTGGTCGCAAACCATGCGCATATCACTGGGTGCTAGCATAGCATTAACCAAAAATAGTCGCTTTGGGACGTTAAACCCTATAAACCAAACCAAACCTAAAAATAAGACGAATGGGAGTCCACCTCAGGGCGCATTAATATAGTCAAGGCTTTCAGCTCTGCGTAGCCTGGTTCATATAGCAGCCGGCCAGTGCAAATATAGGCAGTTCTGAGCAAAATCTCTTTATTTTTGGTTAATGTTCAAAAACAACAGACTATACTACGATCTTACAGGCTTAGACCTGTATTCCGAATTGAGAAAGCCTCGCGCTTGGTTCATTAGTGCTCTATGAGACTTTTCAAGGTGAAATGAAACATGCGGGAAATGCCTTTGTTTCGGGCGCGATAGCACCCCAGAAGTTCAAAGGCTTCGGGAAGGGAACGTGGGCAAAGTAAGTATAGGGTCCCTATGCGTTCTATTTTTCCTTCTTTTCGCTAAGAATTAGAAATTTCCCGGCCTTGAACTGGCGACGAGTTTCGTAGTTGCGCGTCTAAACGCCCACCTCCGTCACGGGGAGTGGGGCTGCTCGCAGAGCCAAGACGCGTCGAAATTCCGCTTCGTGCATAGGCGATAATTGATTGCGGCGCGCCCTTCGTTGCCAGTTTAACGCTAATTGCTCTCTGTGGCGTCCTAATCAGCGCGTCGACGGCTTCGGTGAACGAGAAATGAAACAAAAAATTAAGGCCAGAGAGACAATGAGGCTGTGAGGGGGAGGGGGTGGCATGGACAAACGCTCCTTATCGCGAAGAAAAAGCGAACCACGTATCAGTGAGGCCGTGTTCGACAAGCTCGTAAGGTCGGGTCGACATTATTCTTTCCTCCACGGCTTCCCTTCGCCAGAAGCACCCGTTCTCTCTCCGCGTCATTTTCTCCCAATTTACCTTGTGTTTGCTTTGTCGTTTTTTTTTTTGTCTGGGTGCTCGCTCAGCACGCAAAAACCCTCGCTCATGCATCTGCGCCGGACTCGACGAACGAGGCCGAGAAACGCATAACGAATGAGGCGTTTCCTGCTTAAGTCTTTGCACATTAATTCCACATCTTTTCTCTCGCCGTTTTCCGCTTAGCTTACGCTATAGACCGGTAAGTAGCACATAAAACCACTCTTCCAACTCTGCTCCCACTAGAACTTCGCCAAAAAAATACATCGTTGGAAAAGATGGACGCGGAAAAGCTTGAGCAGGTCTGCAAGATTCCGTCCTCACAGGAAGATGCGCAAGGTGTATATGAAGGGGAAAAAAAACACTGGCGCGCTCCCCCGCGAAACGGCTCCGTCCATCTTAGCTGCTCGCAGTACCGTTCTATCTCCAGCCCGTGCGGAGGTGTGCGGGCCGATTCAGGCCAGCGTGGCCGGGAAGGACTATGAGGTAGTGGTCGCGGCGGAGAGCCGTCGGTGAGCGCGCCGACGCTTCGATTCCCCAAATGTGCGGGTTTCCGGTGGCCCACACACGCGTACGACATGCAGTCAGGCCTTTCGGTAATCCATGCCTTTCCTAGCGGGCCAAAGGCACGCACGTACGCAAGCATGGGGAGAACCCGCCCCCCTTTCCTTGCCAAACACTACGGGGCTGCACACTTCGAACAAGCTCGCCTCCCTCTCGCTACGCTGTGTGGACCTTCCTTTTTTTTCTGCTCTTCTTTCTTTCTTTCCTCCTCCCCCTTTTCCTTCCCCACTCGCTCCTTGCGTGCCGTCGCGGCGGCCGACGTCGAAACCGCGGCCGCGCCGAGGAGGGAGCCACGACGTCCACTCTAATGGCTCGCCGGGGATACGGGGGAACCGAAAACCTTTTTTTCCCGGGTTTCTCCGGTGCCCGGGAAGGCGTTCGGGAAAAGCAAGGAGACCCACCTGGTTCCCGGTTCGGCGAAGGCGCACTCCCAGCCCAGCCCCATCGCCCGGTGCGGCTCCAAGCGCCGGGAACGCGCAAAAAATCCGCCGGGGTCCAGAGCGTCTAGCGTCTCGACGCCATGGCTGCCGGGACGGCCTTCCGCCTTCCGCGGAGCGCCGGGGCGCGTTCCCTTTTCCGCCCGCGCTTTCTCCTTTTTTCCCTTCACGTCGCTCCAGGCGCAGCGGCGCGATTGTGACGTCAGAGGCGTTCGATTACGCCGCTTCCGACGGCGCTGCGTCGTCTGCTCGCCGGGGGCTAACGCCGTGACGTCACGAGTCCGCGTGCGCCCATGTCGGCACCGCTGCGCCGCCTGTCGACAGGATTAGGACGCCGAAAAAGCTCTTTAGCCACGCTGTTTGCGAAGCTCAGCAAGCTGAACACAGAGCTGCGCCTGCATTGTCGTTTCTGTTCCTCGTGCTCCTGTCGTGTCTCATTCGCGAAGTACTAACCTTTTTTCTGCAATGAGCCAACTAGCCCGCAGAGCTTTCTACCTCATCGCACACTTCTAGCTTATAAGACGATCTAAAGCCCAAGATGATAGGACGCAAGCTGATTGTTGCGTCATCTGTGGGCAGAAAAACTAACCACTGTACAAATAATAGTTTAAATTGAATTCTTATGCGCCCGAACATTTATGCTGACAGAGGGTGCGCACGCTTGCTTGCTCCCATCTGCTTCTTGTCAAAGGTGCGTTTGTTGTTTACCAAAAAAGGCCGCTTTCGATGGTGGTGGATTGGAACGTTAAGATGCCAGCGCACGTGACATCAGCTGCGTTCGAATGTGCGGCCCGGTGACGCGGGCTAGCTTTCTTGCCGAGCTCCGGGGCTAATTCGGCATACCCGCTATGAATGCGCTAGTTCGGTCAGTGCGTGCGAATCTTGGTTCCTTGACTTACTTATGGGGTTTGCCTCAACTGACATTGATGAGCGAAGGGGCGGAATAGCCGCTCCCGGCAGAAACGAAGACACGTGTGATTGGTATAAGAAGCGCTTCCAACAGATCAAATGCCAATCAAGAACGTGTTTGACGTCTGGGCGCCTGCTAGCGAAACTAACTAGGTTTTTCTTTTGTTTTTTTTTTAACGACATTTACTTTTTATTTTCAAAACTCTTTCCAGCAACGTGGGGAGAAATTCCAAATAGCTCTAGAAATAAACAAGAAAAAAGACGGTTTGAACATAACCGCGTAACATGCACAAAACCAACATTGCAGTGTTATACAGAACGGAAAGCAAAGTTTTCAGTCACGTAGTGCCCACATCTGCAGTTACGGTGGCCAGACTGGAATGCCATTCAGGCTAGCCGTGAAGGCGGTTCGATTCATGCTTGTTCACCAATTAAAACAAAAACTGCAGGCACTGTACGAAGGCAGATGTGTCATTCTATAAACATAAATTAAAAAACAACTTTTACGATTTTTGACTGCGGTAAAACGTTTTGTCAGCCCATATTTAAGACATCAGCGCAGCGAATATCTCAGGAGAATAACGCAAACAACCCAAGTTTACGCTTCGAGCTCGCCAGTCTTTAGTGAAAATAAAAAACAAAACGTTCACAGAAAACAAAAACGTCTTCGGCAAAGCTGGCTTTGCCGCACAATAAAAGACTATGCGGCAAAGGCTTCTTAAAAGCACTTCTTTCTTGTTTGGTCATTTGCGCGTCTTTACATCGCTTCTTTATAGTTTTTAATCGCTGTGGCCATTACGACGACAGCCAGAAACTCCCCGTGGATGTTTACCGAGCTAGTGACCGAGTGCTTAGAGCATATGCCTTGTATGCAGGAGGTGCCGGATGCGATCACCCTAGCAGCCAGATGCCAACCCGATTTTTCGACGGGTACAAGCTTTCTAGGACGTGGACGTGACGTGATATTTCTAAAACGCTCCATAGTTCACCTTTAAACGTGTCCTAAAGAGAGTTTTGGGGAAAATTCGTTTTCGCTTTTATTTTGCAGCGAAAGCTACATTGGCCACGGACTCGCAGTTTCGCCGTGCTCGCATTACCACCGTGGTCGCACCGCACCACGTGACCAACCACGTGACTGGACACATGACCAACCACGTGACGAACCACGTGACAACAACTAGCCAGACAACCAGACTAACCTGGACTTGCAATCAAGATTAACCAGGGCTAACAAAGCTATGCCTTAGCTTTCGCTACGTATATCCTGGCATAGCCGAGCTAAGCCACTGCCAATTTTTTAGGGTGCTTTCCACGAATAATAAGTTTCAATTGCAGACAACACAGCCCCTAATAAGCCTACAGAAACGAAAAAATACGGAGGGCATTTAAGTCTACTTACGTGCTGTGAATGTGAAAGCATGCACGCGGTGTGTTGGCTGCGGTGGTGGAGTGCTACTGTCATGCCGTTCTCAGCAAAGCTGATCTGTTCGCTCCTGCTTGGGTTCGAAACCCACTGCAAAATAAATTTCCTTTTTCTTTCTTTCTTTCTTTCTTTCCTGACAATGTAGGCGCTGTCGATGGCGTCATGAGGTCACGTGGATTTTCGTTCCATTTCTCTTGGACGGAACGCCGGATTTTCTGAATGATGAGCCATATAATGCTTTCAGATTGATTCGCGTGTACTATTTGCTTTCTCGAGACTCAACCTCATCACTCTTTGACAGCGAATTAAAATAATATAATTCATGAAGACGCCCAAAGTAATTGTTATTACTCTTTTTGGACACGACGTAAGTAATAGTTTAAAAAAAACACTATATTCATGGTTCAGAGAACTTATCACCAAAATAGCAAGACTAAGCAAGCGGACTATGTTTTCTCCTCGTCCTCTGCCGCAGGGATGATGCGCCCGCACGTCTGCTCCGGCTGAACATAGTCCGACCAGTAAACCGCACGTTTTTGGAGATCACTCCACGTACTAATCTGCTGACAGCAGAGCGGCAAGCCGTCATGCGATTGACTGAAAGGCACTCCGCTCTTGCTTTTCGCCATGCCAGCCATGTTGGTTGACTCCTACTCTCCGCGGCGAGATTTAAAAAATGGCGGGAACCGGGACGATATAGGATTTAATAGCGAAATCGGCCACACAGGATAAATTCAAAGTTTCTAAGAATGCTTGGGGCGTGTAGATAGAGCTCCCGCGATGAAATGATAACTCAGAATTCACTTAATAATAATAACAATAATTGTTTTTTGGGGGAAAGGAAATGGCGCAGTATCTGTCTCATATATCGTTGGACACCTGAACCGCGCCGTAAGGGAAGGGATAAAGGAGGGAGTGAAAGAAGAAAGGAAGAAGAGGTGCCGTAGTGGAGGGCTCCGGAATAATTTCGACCACATGGGGATCTTTAACGTGCACTGACATCGCACAGCACACGGGCGCCTTAGCGTTTTTCCTCCATAAAAACGCAGCCGCCGCGGTCGGGTTCGAACCCGGAAACTCCGGATCAGTAGTCGAGCGCCCTAACCACTGAGCCACCGGGGCGGGGCTCAGAATTCACTTCAGTACACCTTAAAGTCGTCCTTGGCCACCAATGAGAAGCAAAACGTCTTCGTCAAAGCTGGCTCCGCCGCAAGGCGACCTATAGTGCGGCAAAGCCGAATTGCGGGCGCTCTTTCCTTGCACAATGGTAAGGGGAAAGGAAATGCGCAGTAACTCACTTTTCGGTGGGCGCCTAAATGGCGCCGTGGCGAAGCGGATGAATAAGGAAACGAAAAAAGGAAAACACAAAGAGGCGCTACAGAAGAGGGTTCCGTATTCTTGAGATTCTTTAAAGGAGTAGTAAGTGGTTTTTATTATATATAAATAATAAAAAGGAAGGAAAATATTTTTGCTAGCCCCGGCATCTGCCATCGATGCTGAAGCGCCTGAGCTCGGGCAGCGGAAATAAAGGATAGCATAAAGGAGCCCGTAAAACGGTTTTGAAGGTGGCCATAAAATGCGCGCAATGTGTGAAAGCTATTGAGCGTCCATGGCGCGAACGAGTCATTAAAAGCGGGCCTACAATCGACAAATTCACATTCCCTCGGCTCGCGGCTACGTCTGCTACCAGTTTCTCACGAGAATCCTGCCTTACGCAATCGTGTTGCTCGCGTGACGTCATGAGTGATGGGCTCTTTCGGCTCTCCGTGAAACGTCACATCCTGTAATTGCCGGGAAAATTACAATGCAGTTGGTAGACGACGCAGGTAGGTTCGCGGGGGGCACGTAAGGGCTATAGGCGGTAGCGCATCTTTCCCCTCACTTTTAAAAAGTCCAGCCACTGCGGGCGAACGAGAGGGCCAACCGGAAGTAAACCGAGAGGATTAAGTATTTGTGGGCGTAGCGCTAGCTGTCACGTTCAAGCATTTTACTTGTTGCATTTAAGGGTTTAGCTGTTACTGGCCTTTGCCCCGGCTTTACGGTGTCTTTTTCGTTGGCTTACAAGCGTCTTTTGCATGCTTTGCAAGCTATGCAGTCATGCGGGTTCGCTGATTAGTGTATTCCTCCGTGGTGAGCCAGTAATTCACTAAAAAGCCCAAAAGCATGAGATGTGCTCACTCGATCGTCCGGTAGGACTAGAGGCTTTTAGCATAGCGAGGTACCGCCACCGCTGCTGTTTACAGCGGCCCGCCACTGCGCGTGCGCCGATTGGTCCCGACGCAGTAGGCGTGCGCGCAGCTGGCCGGCACCTGGCGCCACCCAGCGCTTTCGGGACGACCTTCGCATGCGCAGTCGCGGCCTCCGCGATCAGCTCCGGCAGCGCGCCTTAGAGCAAGGCGCGCTGCCGGAGCCGATCGCGGAGGCCAAGGCGCAGATGCGGCACGCGGTTACAGTACGCGGTAGCGGAGGGCGATACTTGCCAAAAGTATCGAATACTAGCTGCCCAGGCAGCGAAAGTACGCAGAAACAGCTTTCCTTTACCGCCTGCCCACATTCCATAAACCTTTGTCCACGATGTCTAATAAAAGTAATATAGTGCAACACAGACCACATAAGGATGAGAAAAAAAGCATGACTCAGATCAAGCATATATCTGCGTCCTTTTTTCTTCCTCCTGGTGGTCGTCTGTTCCTGGCTATCTACTTTGAGGTATGTACAATCAACTAGCCCGGCACCATGTTTTACTTTCGTTCATAACTGTATAGACGGAGGCGGCATGAGTGTGAATGGATTATGAGCGCTCAGAAAAAAATTCAGGGCGATTACGATTCTCCATAATTAATGTGAAATTTGAGCGCATATCTCTGTCGGTGTCTCAGGCTCTGTAGGCTCATTGCTTTACTTTCCTGGGTTATTAGTTGGATAAGTCGGCGATGTGCAATGCACAGCGTGCGAAAATATGTATATTAGTACGATAGCAGTTTCAGCCGAAGACGACGATGTGCAATGCACAGCGTGAGAGTGTGTTGCAGTTTAATACGAGGCGTGATCGGCTGCGGTGAGAGCCTTCTCGTACAATAGCCAGCGAAGCTGATCTGCTCGCGGCTCCGCGGGTTCGAGTACCTGTCGCGGCAGTAATTATTTATTTATAATTTGGCCGGGTTACATCAACGGCGGTGACGCGGCTCAACCCAGAAACGGGATCTTAAGAGCCGCGCTTCAATGCGCAAGCACACTTTATGCTTTTTTATCTCTTAATAAAAGATATCAACTCTATAGTGCAAAAAAAATGGCTTGTGTGAAAAGTGTTTCATTTAATATTTAACCTAGCAGTCCTTAGCTGCCGCGCCGACGCAATTCCATAAAATAAAGCAGTAGGGTTTTAACATATATTTAAACCGGGTAGATCTTGCGAAAGCGTGTGTTTAGCCTGGTTGGCTCATGGTTTTGCTATGCAGGGTTGTCGGCACGTCTGGCGACGATAGTATACAGTGGCTAGAGTACCCCTGTCAAGACGATTTACAGCGCCGCATCATGGGGGCTGCCATCTTTGATCACGTGATCACGTCTTCATTACACGCCTTCTGACTGCTCGGCGCCTGCCTTGTGACGGCTGCTACGTCTGATGGTTTGGTTCCGACAGCCAGTGTTTCGGTTGATACGGTTGTAAAGGAGTGGGAATACGGCACTAGGCTTTGGTCAAAGCTTCAAAGGACATGTGAAAACCCTAATTTTATCACTTGATATGTGAAAACGTGATCGGGCTTCATGTCGCGGAGAGACGCTCAGCTCTCCGCCTCTTCGAACCAACGATTGGATCGCCTGAATACTTGTCTTTGTTGAATTTTTTTTCTTGTTGTGATTATCTAAAACGGCAAGGCTTATGCTCCTGCAGCAGCGCAGGTCGTTGATTGTGTACATTCATTCAAACACCACTCTAAAACGTTCACATGCACTTCGTACGCATTTGTTTACCTGTTAACGGTGCTTCAGAAACCTAAAATATTCTCTACTGCTTTGTCAAACAGAGAAAGGTTTATGGGTTTTATGAGTTTATGGGGGTTTAACGTCCCAAAGCGACTCAGGCTATGAGAGACGCCGTAGTGAAGGGCTCCGGAAATTTCAACCACCTAGGGTAAACAGAGAAAGGCGACAAAAATAAATACATACACAAATGTTAACTACCGTGGTAGCCGTATCATGTATCAAGCAGCCCTCATATGAGCTGGCGTGCAATCGTTTTGAAGGATTTGCAACGCGCGCAATGCAACGCGTTCATACGAAGTTGACAATTATGTCATCTTCACACACAAAATTGTGGTGCGCTCCACGCTCGATATGCTGACTGGAAAGTGCTCGAAGTCTCGTTGGTGGTAAGTAATCAGCTGTCCTGCGAGCTAGGTCACTTTCCTGGCTCGCATGGACCGCGAAGAATTGGGACAACCACCCAGCACAGCAGCTGTAACGCGAACGCTTTATTCTGAATATGTTCCACGAAAACGTCGCTTCTCGAAGCGAAGTTCAAAAGAAGCACCAAGACTGCAAGTAATACACGAACTGGCAGTAAACGTTGTCCGCTCGCACGGCTGTGCTCAGTGCATAATCTACAGTAGCGGCATGTAGGAGCGTAGTCGTTCTTATTTTCCATACCTAATTTGGTCTCGGGCGGGCCTGTTACTAATAGCTGCACACCTTAACTTATGAGCAATGGGGTCTCGTTACACACGCAGACGCAACTGAAAGCACGCCGTCACGGTTTCGGCGGCGGAACAGCTTGTTCATGCAGATAATGTTGTGCACTTACCCTCACAGACTTTCCAAGATCGAAACCTTTCTTTCTAGATTGGCTATCCAGCACTGGCAGACGTGTTGCGTTCGCCCGTTTGGAAAGAATGTATGACGAACGGCCACAGACAGGGGCGGTACGTCCTTGTGCAGTTCGGTTCCGTGAAGCTCACAAACGATCGCATCCCGCACCTTTAACTCTGTGTCATCATTCTTGTATCCCACAACACAATACGTATTTCCTCTGCCTTTCCAAATCATAGCAGAAAGAACACATTCGGCAGCCATGCACCCGCGATATTTCCACTGCTGCGTACACACCGGCGACTTATGAGGCCTGCAATGGCGCAGTGTTCCGAGCGCGCCTGTGGCGCCATCTGGTCTTAAACGGAAGAACTGTGCGCTGAAAACTGACTATATTCGATAGTATAGTAGGATACAACTTAAAAAAACAGCAGTTGTCAACACTGTGCCACGGTCCGCGGCGTCTTGTATTACTCTGCTAGCCAATCACAACAGTAAACGAAATCAGCTTTTTAATGTTTGACTTTATTAAACGAGCCAGCTATCAAAATTTTAGAACTTATAATTTTTTATTGTGATTTGCTTCTTGTTTCGGTAACAAGAAAAGATTTAACAACAGACTACTTTTTTGTTGTGGAGGAATTCTGTGCAGCGGCCCTGAATGTGGGCGGAGCTTCACTGCAGACTTAAGTTGTATCCGACTATAGTATAGGTTGACGAGGACGACGATGTGCAATGCACAGCGCGAGAGTTTGTTGCAGTTCAGCACGATGCGTGATCGGCTGCGGCGATAGCATAGTGCTCTCGTGCAGTGGCCAGCGAAGCTGATCTGCTCGCGCCGCCGCGGGTTATAATCCCTAGTCGCGGCAGTATTTCACTTGTGGTTTGGCCAAGGTCATTCTCAAGGTCAAGCTTTACACAAACTCGACAAGCCGGTAAGACCTCGTGAAGTATTGCTTTCACACTGAAAAAAATGCTCCCATTTGAAGCAACAGGTGGAATGAAATGATAGTCTGGTGTAGTTGTTCCAAGTTTTCACCATCTATGCTAAAATGCTACCTTTATTTCCATTGTTAACCTTCCCTGTTCAATCGTCTTTTAACTGTCTCCACGGTACCTTACACCAATTGAGTATTCTTCATCACAACTGCTCTCGACCAAATGACTTTTCACCCAAATAATGACCCCAAAGCCAGCAGCACTTCATAGTAGCTTGTAAAGCTTATTTTTTTCAAATGTGCAAATATGCATGCAAGGATAATTATAATCAGTTCATTATTTTTGTCTGAAAAAATTTCTGGCATCCTTTTGCTTGAAATAATTTCCAGCCTCCGCTACATCGGACTTCTGAACTTGCATGAGTGAAAGCTGAAAACAACCATGCAGACATGTATTTTGTGTGTTACTAACACATGGCTGGATATACTTGACTCTGCAATGCAATTTCCATCATGCTTGAAATGAAAAGCCGTGTAATAGAAACTGTTTAGAAGATATCGCTGACTCTGCTACATCATGCTAATAAACTATCTTAATACCAGTCAAGAGCCTACCATTGTAAATCACACACCCAAATCGGTAAATTCTGGCTTCTCTCATGCCAGAATCACATTAAGCCAGGCTTTGTAAAATCTTCCATTATTCAATTTATGTCATGCACTAATGAGGAATGGGTGCATTCACAGACCACTTACGGGGAATGAGGGGAGGATGACATAATGTCACTCTAAAGTTCTTTGCCCTGACGGAAGGTGAGAAGGTTCAAAATTTTTTCCAGTAACTTGGCACTGCTCATGATAAACATTGCTGCCTTTTTCCATTTGTGCATAAAGGTCTTATTCTGAATCCCTTTTCGCTTCAGATTGACATCATACAAAGACGTGTTGAAGATGGCACGCGGCTTACTGCATCAGCGCTGTTGTGTCCCCTTCTTGTTCTGTGCCGTCTTTGCGCTGTAATAATGAATAAATTCCCAACACACCTGATATGTAGACCTGCGGCTGCACACAGACAGACAGACAGACAGACAGACAGACAGACAGACAGACAGACAGACAGACAGACAGACAGACAGACAGACAGACAGACAGACAGACAGACAGACAGACAGACAGACAGACAGACAGACAGACAGACAGACAGACAGACAGACAGACAGACAGACAGACAGACAGACAGACAGACAGACAGACAGACAGACAGACAGACAGACAGACAGACAGACAGACAGACAGACAGACAGACAGACAGACAGACAGACAGACAGACAGACAGACAGACAGACAGACAGACAGACAGACAGACAGACAGACAGACAGACAGACAGACAGACAGACAGACAGACAGACAGACAGACAGACAGACAGACAGACAGACAGACAGACAGACAGACAGACAGACAGACAGACAGACAGACAGACAGACAGACAGACAGACAGACAGACAGACAGACAGACAGACAGACAGACAGACAGACAGACAGACAGACAGACAGACAGACAGACAGACAGACAGACAGACAGACAGACAGACAGACAGACAGACAGACAGACAGACAGACAGACAGACAGACAGACAGACAGACAGACAGACAGACAGACAGACAGACAGACAGACAGACAGACAGACAGACAGACAGACAGACAGACAGACAGACAGACAGACAGACAGACAGACAGACAGACAGACAGACAGACAGACAGACAGACAGACAGACAGACAGACAGACAGACAGACAGACAGACAGACAGACAGACAGACAGACAGACAGACAGACAGACAGACAGACAGACAGACAGACAGACAGACAGACAGACAGACAGACAGACAGACAGACAGACAGACAGACAGACAGACAGACAGACAGACAGACAGACAGACAGACAGACAGACAGACAGACAGACAGACAGACAGACAGACAGACAGACAGACAGACAGACAGACAGACAGACAGACAGACAGACAGACAGACAGACAGACAGACAGACAGACAGACAGACAGACAGACAGACAGACAGACAGACAGACAGACAGACAGACAGACAGACAGACAGACAGACAGACAGACAGACAGACAGACAGACAGACAGACAGACAGACAGACAGACAGACAGACAGACAGACAGACAGACAGACAGACAGACAGACAGACAGACAGACAGACAGACAGACAGACAGACAGACAGACAGACAGACAGACAGACAGACAGACAGACAGACAGACAGACAGACAGACAGACAGACAGACAGACAGACAGACAGACAGACAGACAGACAGACAGACAGACAGACAGACAGACAGACAGACAGACAGACAGACAGACAGACAGACAGACAGACAGACAGACAGACAGACAGACAGACAGACAGACAGACAGACAGACAGACAGACAGACAGACAGACAGACAGACAGACAGACAGACAGACAGACAGACAGACAGACAGACAGACAGACAGACAGACAGACAGACAGACAGACAGACAGACAGACAGACAGACAGACAGACAGACAGACAGACAGACAGACAGACAGACAGACAGACAGACAGACAGACAGACAGACAAAGACAGGTGCCCTGTCTGCAAAATGGAACTGTGTGCTTGAGATACTAGAAAACACATTTATCACAGAGCAACTGCTCTGTATGGAACAAAAACATGAAATGAAATTACGACCCCCACCAGCACACCTCTGAGTGAGCAGTAAACAAAAATGGTGGTACTGTGCCTAGATCCACACAGAGTGCCATGTAGTGCGACAGCCGCCACAGCATGTTTTAACACGCCTGAATCCGAACCATATATACAATTTTGGTTTCAATACCAGCGGCTGCCTTTCCTAACCACGGGTACACTTCGCATGAAAAACAGGGTCTGGCAAAGTTTCACACCACTGCGTTTATTCCACACCATTCTCAAGTTCATTTCCGCTTCTGATATGTCGTGACAACACATAGCACCCCACATCACTAGTAGTGCATTTTTAAGCGAACTCATCAAGTTTGTACAATTCATTTCTTTAGCGATCCGAACACATAAAGTGAGCCAGTGAAGCACCAATACATGCAGGCTTGGGACAAACGAGGCTTGCCTTCGCCACTTTGTCCCTCTCCTTTGGCAAACACCATGTACAGCTCTTGTCAAAAGTCTTCAGGCTGCATGGTTCGCTTTTGATCTGTGTTGCAGTGCACTTACGATACACCACGTGCTCTATATCTGTACAGAGTGGGGAGAACCCTCAAAGTCACTTTCCAAGGCCTTCCTGGTCTTTAAAGCTAGACTTACATAAGTGAACCACTACACAGATCAAAAACAAGGCCAAGGCCGTGCTATCACATGCAGTACAGCCTACACCACACAAGTGCGCACCAAGAAGTGTTTGCATTCACAATGTGGTGCTAATTAACGCTGCTTTTCGCAGTAGAAGGCAGCTCTGCACTAAAAACTACTCAACAGAGCCTTCATTTTTGCTGGCACCTTTGCTGCCTTTGTCTCTTTTTGTTTATACCAAGATTTGAGCAATTCATGTGCAGCAAAGAAGACATCCACGATAGTGCGCAGCTTCGCCGCCACTCTTTCCACATACACCAACAACACATTTGTGGCAGTGACAGTCAATGCCAGCACGAAAGTGGCGATGAGGAATGCCAGAAAAAGCAAAACATTCATCACTATGCAACTTGATACGCATAGCCCATGATCGATTAGGACGACAGATTGGATACCAAAGGAGAGAGACATGATCAGGAAATTCGCCTCAAAAGACCACCTATGGGTGGTGCAGAAGAGGGGCTATCTATCACTAGGAGGGGGGGGTATATGCACTGCAGTGAAATCAAACATGGCTGCTCCTACTGACGATGATAACGACGATCAAAAGAATAGAAATGCAGCAATGGCCAGAACCACCTCTAACTCCAGCTCATGCTCATATATATATGTAGGTCTGGCAACATCTACAGCATATACATTGTCGCGATATACATCATAGCCTGTTATTACACTCAGCAGCCTTCAACTAGAAATACTGGAAAAATGCAGTTGTCTCCTGGAAGGCTGAGTGCACACAACACATACATACACTGCAGCAGGTAGGGAATGGTGAATTGTCCTCCCTCAACATCCAATGTGGTGGCCATGCGACACTTGAAGAACACATAGCAAAACTGTGGGTGACCAAATCAACAACAATTTTAACTTTACAACACAATACACTTCCAAACACTTCGTAACAAACTTAGCAAAAAAAAATGTATGGCAAGAAAGCCGGCCGAAGTGGTGGAGAGCGCTGCGGAAAACGCAAACGCCGACTCTGGACAAAAGTAGATGGATGACGACGACCGCGAGACGACTCCTCAGTTTTCGTGAATCTTGCAGAAATGTCGCAGCGGTTGCATAGTGATCTTGCCGCTGCTGAAGATCTTCACCACGCCTTCACGTATGTCAATGCTGAGTAGCTCTCCCGTCTCTTCACGGTCCTCGCCCATCAACACTTTCACCTGAGGTGGGGGAAAGTCACACAATGGTCACTGCAGCTGTCAAAGACTCCCCAGAGCCCTATTCAAATTTCTTGTGAATGACAGTAAAACAACATTTTATGTGCGATTTCAGGTCACCAGAGGCACTATCTAGGCTGCATGCAGCAAACTCTTAAACTGAACTCACATTTCTCAACATAATCGTTAAGCTGAAGATTTTTGATGTCATACAAAGAATTCCAATATAAAAAGATACTATCGTGCTCAGTATGAGCTGCAACGCACAAGCTGTGGAAGGCCCTCAGTTCTCGAAGCAGTGAAAGCCCAGTGGTGCTGGAAATTAGAAACTGGTGCAGTTTTAAGACATTTATGCAAAGAATGAAGTACTCAGAACGTTTGTGCAAACTTGGTGCTCTGTGTGAAGGTGCACCAATTTTCTACAAAACAGAAACCTCATTTGGTTCCCTTCAAGTGCGCTGCAAGTCATAGTGAGCATGCTAGTACTACAAGTACTACTCATATCGAAAACATTTTGTGATGAAATCTGAAAACCTAAAAACTCTGGCCCGCAAAAACCCCTAAAAGGGCCATCAGCCATCAGTCTGCATGGACCTCAGGCCGAGCTACATTCCAGCAAGCCTATACATGCCACGCACAACATGAGCCCCTCAACACTTCCCTGTATTTGCATTTTTCGAAACGTAGCATGAACAAACGAGGACACAGGTGAAGGCAGAGACACGACACGGGCGCCTCTCGCAATTGAATTTTTATTACAAGGGTTAACAGAAAATATACTGTGGAAAAAAGAATGGAAGGCAGAAGAAGGGAAACATTCGTTTTTTTCGCGCTACGTTTCGAAAAATACAAATGCTCCAACTCGCCCAGTTTAGCATACTTGTACACTTCTCTACACTCTGCACAATTTCAGAAACGATACTAATATGCAATGCCTCTGCTGTTGACCAAAAAGCTTTGGGAACTAATGGTGTACATTGAAGGCAAGGGCACAGTCTGCCAGGGCAGTAAAACTGGCAGATCGAGAAAGGGAACCAGCAGGAACTAGCAGGTGCCTCCCACGAGGTGGTTCTTTACTTCAACACCTACACCCACCTCCCCCCCACCCATTAGGCTATCTCTTCTTTTTCTCTCCCCCCACCCTTCTTTTTTTTTTCAGTAATTATCATGTGACTTCTGGAGACAGTTTAAACTGACTGACCTTGTCTCCACGCAGGGAAGGTGGCACAGGTTCGAGATGCTCGCTGGGGATGCTGACCACCCGGTCCTCTTTGAGCAGGAAGACTGAACACATACCACCCTGGAGGAGGAAATGGACAGGAGAGCACAGCTCAGTGCGGCACAGCCAAGCAGACTCCCCACCACAGAGCACCACAGATGGATTGTCAGTGATACCAAACTCTGACTGCCAACAACAGTATTTTTGTTTCCAGAAAAAAACAATGTGTAAAACATAAATGATTCAGAAACGATCTGAACAAAGAAAATTCATCATCATGTGCATCTGGTGCAACTGGCACCAGACGCAGCACATGCCTAATGTTTAAAGGCAATGGCTTACCAACTGGGACAAATTTTTTTTATATAAATATAAAAGATTGCTCTTAGCTGCTGAAAGACTGCAGAAAACACCCAATTTTGCAGTGCCAGCAGTGGCCGTGCAGAAAATCCCCCCCACCCCCCTCTCAAAAAAAATAAAAATAAAGAGCACGAAGCACCTCAGCTTTGGTTCTGAGTGTGTTGTGACAAGATCCCACTTTTCTCCTATCCGGACTCACTGCCCTTGGCAAGCATCAATCTGCGACATGCTGAGGGAGGGCACGTTCGCAATTTATTTTGCTCCTAGCAACAGGCCATGACAACAGAACAGGATGTGGCATTTCGCAAAGAAAATAAACAAGTAAAGAGAAAAAACACAGGACAACACCCAAAAATCAAGAGGCACTAAGTACTACCCTCATTAAAAGACGTACGTACATCGGCTGTCAAAATTTTACGGAAGGCAATATTGCGGAAGGCAAAATTTAATTTCATTATCGTCTTTCCATGCAGCCTGGAACAGATATTGTATGTAGCCTGAATATACAATTAGGCCACAGTGCGTCATTAGTCTCAAGCAATGCACCATCAAATCTAAAGCAACGCATTTTGGAGTCAAAGGAATCAAATATTTTCAATCAAGTCGCCTTCCATAAACTTTTGGCAACGGCCATTGCACACTGCATTGAACAGTTATGAAGACCGAATCAAAGAGGCTCCGCAAGGTGTTTCAGTGATAAGTTTTTAGACAGGAGAAAAATACTCCTGGTCTTTTTTTTTTTTCTCCTCTGAGAAGCAAACAATTGCAGTAGAATCTCGTTACAACGAACTTCACAGGACCGCCGAATTTAAATTGTTATTTTGAAATATCGTAGTACTGAAAAACCATTATTTTCATGTCAGTAATGCATCACAAGAACTAAAATTACGTACCTTTGCAGCAGATTTACGTGTTGGTAAGTAAATAATAAACGATAACGATGGGCACAGTTTAACTACAATTTATTGCTTGAAGAAGTCTGTTATCTTCTTCTGGCGAGTAGACGACAAGCGCTGCAGGACGAACGCCTCCACATCCTCGACCTTCCTGTGCACGTCATCGGGGACATCTTTGCAGCGCCCGAGGAATGATCGGGTATTCTCTAGAAAGACTAGGACATCCGAGCCGGAAACAATCTCTTCCTCTTCGTGCGCTGATCCAGTGTCGTCGGAAACAATCTCTTCCTCTTCGTGCGCTGATCCAGTGTCGGCATCGTCTTCGTCGCTACTACATTCTTCTTGCTCACGCACTTGATTCACGATGTCTTCGGTGGTGAGCTCCACGGATGTAGCCGCCACGCTGTCGCTGTCCACATAATTCGAAAGTCACTGTCCACGGTAATTGCCCAGCCGCAGACGTTTTCTTCAGGGAGCCAGCTGCGACTCTCGATGTAGTTTTATTATCTTGTCCCAATCTTTGAGCATCGTTGCCATTGTTGACGGTGTAATGTCAAGCTCCCTGCACAAGTCCGCTTGCTTTTTTCCAGCAGCTGCGACAGAATGTCCGCTTTTTCTTTAAGCGAAAACTGGCGTCGCTTCTTTTTAACGCGGGGGCCAGGAGAACTCTTTGTCAGCAAAGCTAATGCACAACACAATCACAGCGCCGATAACTTTGCAGATCCTAACGTTCGCTGTCGACGTGGTGACACTGCGCTGAATAGGCTTAAGACTACTGCGCAGTATGTGACCACACGCTGGATGGATGATAATGGCCTTACCCTTTGTATCGGGCGGCAGCTTGCGCCGCCTAGCCTATATTCATTCAACGCGACTCTCGCGTGATGGCGATACCGCTGGGGCTGTATCCGTTGCAACGAGTTCCCCAGCGCATAGCTGATGCTTCGGATGATGATGACAGGCGTCAGCTTCAGGGATTTGGTACGGAACTTCGACGGTACTTCGTAATAACGAAGCGTCTTGCGACGAATGCGAGACTAAATTACATACGTTATTCTGAAATATTCGGTAATTTGAACTTCGTAGCACTGAAAGTTTTTTACATTGAAAGTATAGGCATTTTGGCGGGGATTTAAAAAAAATTCGTAAATCTGAAAATTTCGTTAATCTGATGTTCGTAGTAACGAGATTTTACTGTAATAGCAATAGATACACAGTGTTCTCCTCCGGGCACAAGACCAAACACATCCCCGAAAAAAAGATTTCTGCCAGTAAACGACACAAACCAGTTCGTTACAATTGCAGCATGGCAGGTCATGAGTCAAGAAAGGCTTTGAGGGCAAAACAGCAGCGGTGAGAAAGAAGCCGGGCGGTAAAGCAGACACACATACCGAGATGCCACGGATGACACCCGTCTGGCCAATGAGACCCTCTCCCTCGTGTGTGTCCTTGATGCGCACCTCCAGGTCCATGGTCTGCCACTCCACGGACAGCTGCTCCATTCCTGCATGGAGGCAGCCAAAGAGGTTTGATCAGCCATTTAAAGGAAACTCCAGCAGATTTCTGACAACCCGACATGTTGATCCCACCGTTCTTCTTGGAGACAGATACCTCTCTTTAATGCAGCAAACTGCCGTCCGAAATATAAATGACCGAAACAACTTTCGAAACAGCTTGTAGAAAGCACTCAGCTTCTGCACCTGGATAATATTCATTGTGTAGAAAACAAGCGAAAAAAATCACTCTAAACAAACTCAACGAAAAGGACACAAATAAAAATAATTTCTGCCAAGACATATCATCACATAGTAGTAGTACAGTAAAACCTCATTAATTCGGATCTCGCGGGAGTAAAAAAAATTGTCCGAATTATCCGAATGTCGAATTATCGAATGAACAACAAAAATAGCACATCTGCAATTCTTTTATTGCATACCTTCACTTTGAGAAGAAGTCGGTGATGATCGTTTGTTTTTTCGTGGATAGCTGGGCGGAAAGGACTAGCTTCCGTACGTGCGACAATCCGTCCAGTGCGAGCGTGTTGCATGGAGCACCATAGCATAACTCCTCTAAAATAGCGAGAGCATCTGCGGCTTCTTTTGCAGTACGGTGCACAGGGAGTACATCGCACGGGTCGTCTTCATCAGAAGCCTCACCTGCCACACCGAGAGCATCGCTGATTATCTCGTCATCGCTCAACTGGCCGGCGACGACAACACCGTCGTCGATGGCAACGTGGTCGGCGAACGGAAATTCGGTGGAGAGCAGGCCAACGAATGCCCCGTCGTCGTCCTCTTCTGGCGTTTCAGACTCCAGGCTCTGGGATGTCTCGGGCCACACAAATCCACTGTGCCTAAAACAGCTCGACACCACTTCTGGCGGCGTGTTCGCCCACACGTGCGCCAAAATATGCATCGCACTCAGAAGTGTGATGTTGTACTGCTGCTTCCGCTCCATGCAGGGAAGCATTCGTTCCAGCACTTGCTTGCGGTACCTTTTCTTAACGTACTGGATCACTCCCTGGTCCATCGGTTGAAGAGCAGCGGTAGTGTTGGGAGGTAGGAACACTAGCTGGATCGCCTTCAAATTCGCAACATTGCAGTGTGAGGTGCAATTGTCCACTATCAAAAGCACCTTGCGTTCCTTGGCACTGAAGCGTCGATCCAGCTCCTGCAACCAGGAACGAAATATCTCCGACGTCATCCATGCTTTCCAGTTTGCACGGTACTCGACGGGAAGTCGCTTGATGTTGTTAAAACATCTTGGTTTCAGAGCCTTCCCGATGACGAGAATTGGAAGGCGCTCCGTGCCCGTCATGTTTGCTGCCAACAGTACTGTCACCCGCTCCTTACTCCTTTTACCGCCAGTGCACAGGTCCCCTTTGAATGCTATCGTTTTATCCGGCAGCGCTTTGAAGAAGAGTGCCGTTTTGTCTGCATTAAAGACGTCGTTGGGGTCGTAGGCTGCCACGTGCTCTTTAAGGTGGACGTTTTGCCAATCTTTTACGACTTCTTCCATCTCACCCCTCTCCCCGCACACGGTCTTAAAAACAAGTCCATGCCGGTCTTTAAAACGGGCAAACCAACCCTGACACCTTGAATGAATCAATATTCATTTGGAGGGCGTAGGTCTCTGCTTGCGTGCAGATGAGTGGTCCACTCAATGGCAGCTTCGAATCACGGGCAGCGGCAATCCACCGCAACAATGCTTCCTCCAGGGCTGGGTGGGCTGCAGTTCATAGATGCTTCCGACCGGCATGAAATTTCTCGCCCTCAAAGGCTTCCACTATATGAGCCTCATTCTTGACGTATGTCGACAGCGTGCTTCTTTTCACGTCGAACTGGCGCATAACTTCTTCTCTGGAAGCGCCGTCTTTCAGTGCCTTGAGGATCTTCACTTTGGTTGATAAGTCCTTGGCCGCATACTTCGCGCGCTTTGCCGGTACTGCCATCGTAATAAAGAGCACCACGACCACACGCACCGACGCAACACACCACACCTCGTAAAGAAAACACAAAATGGCTGCTCTGGTCATTCTCGTCCGTCGTCAACTGAGTAGCAATTCATTTCCGGAATGGAGAGCAGTGTCAGCCATTTCCAGTGATGGCGATGATCCTTGAACGATGATGATGATGATGATGACCTTAACGTATAGCAGCGCCACCTTTCGTATGCTGGCTTGGCTTGGCTTGGATTGGAATGGATACCAGCGCCGTTCTTGGCCTGCCTCCATTCCGAATTAACCGGTGCACGCGCAATTTTGCGCCGAATTAACGAAGGTTTGCTGCCATAGGGCTATGTACATTTTTGAAGGGAGGGAATGGGGATGCCGAATTATCCGAATTTCCGAATTAACGGGGGCCAAATTAGCGAGGTTTTACTGTAGTAGTAGTAGTAGTAGTAGTAGTAGTAGTAGTAGTAGTAGTAGTAGTAGTAGTAGTAGTAGTAGTAGTAGTGTTTATTAGGCTGCATTATACAATGTGCCCCCAAAGAGAAGCTAAAGAAAGCAGGCAAAGCGTGCTTCACGAAGAAGCCTACACCCCCAAAGACTAAACACAGTCATAATAAAAATGCCTTTTAAATGAACACACAGTAAAGTGAAAAGTGAGATTAAGCCACAAAAATTACTGCAAAGTATGGCATAACATGATTGTGAAATCTGGCGTAGAATATTAGAACCAATTCAAATACCTAATGTAAAGGATTCCTTTTTTTAAATACCTGAATAAACTTTGTAGTAAAGTGAGTTGACAGCAATTGTGCACTGACTGCAATTACAGAAGGCAAGTGTCCTAAGCAGGCACTTTAAAAACAAGCCAGAATAATTTCAGCGGTTCCAGAATACCCGGCCCACTGAAGTGTTCCGACTTTGCTTCCAAGAACTTTATTCAAGCTAATCACATAGCTCTCTGCAGCTGCTACCTGTAGTATATTTTGATGTCTACCGCTTCTGTTTATGTAACTGCCTAAGGAAAAGAAGAGTGAGAGAACATATGTGACCGACCCTCATATAGTACCCATTTTTTCTAAAGCCGAATCCCAAACTGTATTATTTTTTCCTTTCACTTCAGAAGTCAGCCTTTTGGTATGCTTAAAGTCTGGTAGTGTAAAGCGCTAGGCAGCGAGTGCAAAGTTTATTCATAAAGCCAAGCACAAGAGCAGACTTACCGGCACCGGGCGTCTGAGGGTTGAATGGTGAAGGAGCTCCTGGGGTGGTGGGGCTGTAGCCGCCATATGTGGATGGGGACGGCGTGCCTGCCTGGAAGGTGACTGGACTAGGCGTGGTGACGTAGCCGGTGGGGCTGGGGGACGCTGGAAACAGCAACGCAGTACACAAACTTACCGAAAGAGCCAGTATTGGAGGAATGTTTTACTGGAGGGAAATCCCTGCCGCATGGTGCAGTGTGGTGCAGTGATAATAGAAGTGCTTCAAACCAGCTCATAGTCACATGAATGCATCAATTGGCCAACAGAGTGAATATCCACTTGTTACCAACTAATATCCCAGAGCAGTGACTTTTCTAAGCAAGTGCAAGGACGTGTTAATATCTTACAGTCAGCTGTTGCAAGTGCACACTGACAGTGCACCTCAAGAGTAAAAGTGAAACTGCATAGGCACTACCGTACATGGACACCATGCTCTCAAAAACACATAACCAGCAGAGTACAGTCATCGGTGCTTTCCTGACCAAAGCACTACACAAGTAACTTTACTCTTAAGGTGCAATGCTCAAATGAAAGGAAAAAAAACTCTGCAAGAGCTAGAAATCCAACTGCATCATCATTTTCCAGACACAATCAAATACTAACCAGCTGCACTGATAAAAAAAGAAAAAAAAAACAGGCAATACAGCAAATCTCACAGGGTTTCAAAAAAAAACGAGTCAAATGCCTCCACAGCGAGCACCTCTATCATTTGACCTGCATAGCACAGGATGCCATGAGGCCTGGTTTATAGTAACCTTTAGTTACTATATTTTATGCAACGGCACAAGATTGGGACAGAAAGCTGGCGGTGTCAAACATTTCCCACCCGGTAGGTGGCAAGAGCTACCCCCCTCCTCGACTAGGAGAGGGGAGGATGGTTTATGGGGATTTAACGTCCCAAAGCGACTCGGGCTATGAGAGATGTCGTAGTAAAGGGCTCCGGATAATTTCAACCACCTGGGGTTAATTAACATGCACCGACATCGCACTGTACGACGGCCTCTAGAATTTCACCTAGAAGCCCATGTACTTTGCGATGCCAGTGCACGTTAAACAACCCCAGAAGAGGAAGAGTGCTGACACAGAAAGAACCCGGTCACCTGCCAAGGCTGGTACACGGAAAAGCCAGCCGCAATCTGCCACACAGCGCAACCACAACTGCAATGTGAGGTTCACTTCTGGCAGCACAGAACCAGAAAAGAATTACTGATCTAATCAATAACGCTATCAAACTATAACGCAAGGCGTGACTTTTCACTCCTATTATCAGTGAGAAAAAAAAATAACCAGCAAGCACACACGCACATGCACACACAAAGTAGCTTAGTTGGTGAAAAAGGACTACACTAGTAATGCAGTAAAAGCTCGATTGCATGGGAGTAAATGAGGTAAACGTCACTTGATCCATAAGGTACAAAGCTCTATTTCTTTCAGTATGCATATCCTGTATTACTGGGGGCAGTAGACAATGCACAATGCTTATAATGAGGTGACCTATATAACGAGGAAAGACCATGGGCATTACCCGTCTTGATGTTTTGCTCACTTTTGAGAATTTACCACAATCATGGATGTTAATATTGCAATGTCGATGGCACCTTTATACCAACAAGGTCTCCCATAAATGAGCACCTTCAGTGCGCAGCTCTATACCCATCACCACAGGACTGTGCCAATGCTACTCACGCTGGTAGGCTGTCGGCGAGGGCGAGTAGCTGTGGTCCGAGCCATACATGCCAGGTGTCTGTGGTGTGAAGGGCCCCTGCGGCGTCTCGGGCGCCTGGTAGCCCGGCGTGGCCGGCTGGTAGGAAGGGGAAGGGGAGCCTTCGTCCAGGTTGTAGTCCTCCAGCTCTGGCCTGGCCGGCGTGTTGGATGCCGTTGGGTCCCAGGCGCCGTGCACGGGTGTCCGGCTGCCATCGTGCAGGGGTGTCTGGCCACCACCAAAGTGGGGTGTACGGCTGCCCGCTACGAAGAGAGAGGTTAGCCTTGAGTTGAGGAGATCTCTAATGCAGCACCACTTGTGTTGCAATAGGAACAGTGGACAAACCGTTTCACAGCGATAGCTGTCAATGGCACCAGCCCCCCAGAATCATGACGACGTCGGCGTAAAACGGGAGTTCTCAAACTGGGTTCTGGGGAACCCTTGGGGTCCGTGGAGTGCTTTTTGGTTTCCCCAAGCACCTGAATTCATGCACGCCTCAAACCACTCTCTTTACCCGCTTACCTCGGAACTTCCCGTACCCATAAGCACTTTCGACAGAGAACGCACACCATAGTCACATGAAAGAATTTCATTATCTTCTTCTCTACTGCACAGATAGCAAACGAACTTGGTGAGAAGTTTCTTTATTTAGTCAGGAATCCAAAAGAACACAAATTTAAAAAGATATTTTTTTGAAGAAAATCGTAACGTTAGCCCCGCTTTCCCCCCTTAAAAAAAAAAGATGAAACTCACGCATCATAGGGTTTCACATAGCTGCTAAGGTGAATATATATGCCAGGCTAGCTTAGAAACTTACCTCATGCCACTAAGTGGTTAACAATACTGACTTCTGGATTGAACTGAATTATTCTGAAAGCCTAACTCCAGAATAAAAAGATTACCTTTGTACAATGTTTTTTTAGTCTCTCTTGAACGCCATTAAACAAGTGGGAAAGAATCAGTTGTCAAAGGTCTCATCATGTAAAACGTTAAGTCACTAAGGCTGTCCCTCGAATAGTTAGGCAGCAAGCATTCCTGGGGACCAGCTGCAATAACCGCTCCACACAACACCCACGAGGTCACCAATTGGGACACGTACCTTCGTAGAGGGGTGTCTGTGACCCGTACATGGGTGTCCGAGAGCCACTCTGGTACATGGGCGTCTGGCTGCCACTGCCATACATGGGAGTTCTGTTGTACGTCGATACTCCGCCACTTGTACCTTTGCTGGTACTCCTGGTGAAGGGAAACACAAAAAAAAATAATCATGTTAGCTGTAGCTTCTTAAGTTGCAACGTTGCACCAAGGCTACGAAACACATCATAGCAAAGGGGCTCGGCTCCAGATAGGAGGCCTTAAAATGGGTTCCTGCAAAAGTGTGCATTGAACACAAGAAAACCGAAAGATTGATGGATAGTGAATCACTTATCCTCCTCCCACAAAGATTGTCAATACAACTTAAGTAGCACCAGAGATATTGGCAGTTAAAAACTCTCAACTGCCCTCTCAACTCGTATTCCGAGGTGAGCCAGGAAAGTTGCATCACAGGCCGGGACTATGCTCACCCATGACTTATAATGAACTGCACATCTGCAACCAAAAATTTTAACTTAACCCAACGTTTCGAAGCGGACTCGGCTCCTTCATCAGGGGTGACTGAGGGCAGAAGCTAGCGTCTTTTAAGTACGGAGGGGGAGGGGGGGGGGGGGTTAGGCTGTTAGTTACGCTGGCGCACTGCAGGGAGGTGGTGAATGGCGACTTTTTTTCCGTTGAGTTGAAGAGCCAAGTCCCTGGGCATATACTGGGGGCAGGTTTCCTTTTGTGGGGTTGATATTGCTCGGGGTGGTTTGGATATGCCAGGATTCCAGAAGGAGCCTTTTGTGGTAATTCGTTTCGGTTCCGAGGATGCGGGTTTCTTCGAAGTTGATTCTATGGTCGGAGTCCTCGGAATGTTCCGCTAGTGGATTGCACTCTCTTGCGAATTTGCGGACGTCGTATTTATGTTGCCGAATTCTTTCTATGAAATTTTTGGTTTCGCCGATGTAGCTTGCGTCGCAGTTAGCTACATCGCTAGCTACATCAGCGAAACCAGAAGTTTCGAAAAAAGAATTCGGCAACATAAAAACGACGTCCGCAAATTCGCAAGAGAGCGCCATCCAGTAGCCGAACATTTCGAAGACTCCGACCATAAAATCAACTTTGAAGAAACCCGCATCCTCGGAACCGAAACAAAATACCACAAAAGGCTCCTTATGGAATCCTGGCATATCCAAACCACCCCAATATCAACTGCACAAAAGGAAACCTGGCCCCAGTATATGCCCAGGGACTTTTTCTCTTCAACTCAATGGAAAAGAAGTCGCCATTCACCACCTCCCTGCAGTGCGCCAGCGTGACTAACAGCCTAAACTCCCCCTCCCCCTCCCTCACACCTTTCGCGTCACAGCTGTCATTCCTCTGACCACCCCCCATACTTAAAAGACGCTAGCATCTGCCCTCAGTCACCCCTGATGAAGGAGCCGAGTCGGCTTCGAAACGTTGGGTTAAGTTAAAATTTTTGGTTGGAGATGTGCAGTTCATTATCAGTCTTCAAACCCAACCAGACAGCCAAATCTGTCAAAATGTTTAGTTTTCAATCACCCATGACTGTTCGATCGTTCTCTTTTTTTGCCACTCCCTCCCTGCTACAGCACAGCAATATAGAGGGGCGAGTGAAAGGAAGCCATAAGCGGTTGTCTCCAGCCAGCCATGCATCCGCCCTCCTTTGCCTGCTTCATCTATGCAGTTTTTGGCGAGCCAATGAGAGCCCCTCGCAATGACGTCACATGAGCTACAAAGCACAGCCACAACAGGCTGCATTACAACGTCTAACACAGCCATTCAGTCCACAGGTTGTCAAGTGAGACCTCGACCATGGAAAAACAGAACACATACTACACAAGGAAGGAAACGGAAAAAAAGCGCCACATATGGGGACCTACATTTGCACCCCGCCATGTTCGCTGCCCAGTTTTGCCCTGAGTTAACATTAATTCAAACTGCAAGCTAGTGAGGGCAAGCTTCACTGGCTTTGCCCTTGGCTGATTTGTTAGTTGGTAAGTTGTTTGTTCTTTTGTAGCGAAAGCTACATTGGCCACAAACTTGCAGTTTCGCCGTGCTCGCATTCCCACCGTGGTCGCACTGCACCACGTGACCAACCACGTGACTGATCACGTGACCAGCCGCGTGATGAACCACGTGACAACAACTAGCCAGACAACCAGACTAACCTGGACTTGCAATCAAGATTAACCAAGGCTAACCAAGCTACGCCTTAGCTTTCGCTACGTATATCCTGGCATAGCCGAGCTATGCCACTGCCAATTATTGTTTGTTCGTTCATTCACAGAAATAGGTGTCACCTGCAGGTTTCAGTTCAGAAAAGTGAGTCAATACAGCCAGCTGACAGAACACCTATGTCACTGCCTCTTCAGTGCTTCTTTCATATCTACTCTGCAGACAACCAAAGAAGTTAAACTGCCCAAATAAGCTTCCTTTTTGTAACAGGATCTGCAGGTGGCATACATTTTCCATTTCTGCCAGAAAAAAAAAAAACGGTTCAAGTACAAATACAGTCAAAATAAGACATCTGACAGAAGCCTGTCTGGCTGGCAAATTTAATTTAGGAGAAAGATGACTAGTTTTCTGTAAAACTAACATGGTTGGCATCAGTCATCTTTCTTCTAAAATACAGTCAAGCCTCGTTATAACAAAACGGTTTATAAAGAAATAATGGATGCAACGAAGGAATGACGATTCCCCTTAGAAGCTTGGTCAACATAGGCTATAACGAAGCTATGGTTATAAAGAAGTAATTATCGGGGCCCCTTTAACTTCGTTGTAGCGAGGTTCAACTGTACCAAGTTCCTTCTTTCAAACACAACAGCCTTTGAAGTGCAGTGTCCAGCCTTTCAAAAATAAGGCATATAAATTTGCAAGAAAGGAAAGAGGATTGTGCGAAACAGAGCCCGACAAGCATACAGGTTTAAAAGAGCACAGCAGTCAAGGGGCCAAGCACCACTGGAAATAAATTTGAGGGTTAATTAGAGAAACATGGGAGAGGCCTTTGCCCTGCAGTGGGTGTAGTCAGGCTGATGATGATGATGACAGGCGCCAGCAGCAGAGTAAAGAGAGGAGATAAAAAGCATCCACTGAACACTCACCCCACCGGCGCAATACGGGATCTGTCCACAGAAATGGTTTGGCATTTTGTGTGCAGCTCCACTCTGGCCGTCGTCTCCGTGGCATCTTTGACAATGCCAATGTGTCCTGCAACCCAAAGTTGAGAGTGAGCTTTCCCAAGTTTCAGCCGCTGACACACAGCTCATCTTGCAAACCTTCGACCTTCAAGTTTTGCACTGAAAACAGCATGCAGTAAGACACAAACACAGCTCCCACTGCTTCCTGAACAAAGTGAGTGTCCTGCTGCATATGAACGAGGGCTCACAGTGCAGACTAGTTACGCGCAAAACCTTCTGTTCTTGGAATCTGAATTTCAAAGCAAATGATTTAAATTACACACTTCCCTCCCTCCCCCACTCAAAGTCCTCTCGTAAGGCTCCACCCAGTCTTGAAATTACCCCCGTATTTTCAGAACTTTTTAAATTTAATAAATATATCGTTACTCAAACTCACACATCTTAAGGGGGGAAGCTGGTCTTAGGGAAAAATTTTTGTTAATGAAGTTACAATAACAAAATCTTCACGAAACATGCATTTTTGTGTGTTGATTCCAAATATGAATCAACTTTATGTAAAAAAAGTCCTTGTGCACTTATATAATGTTATGTAACTCCTTGCTGAGAGCTTTCAACAAATTTTGCTACAGAACACTTGCTAGAACACATGCCATTAGCTTGTCTTGACATCAAGCTATGCAATAAGGGTAAAATTATTATCCTGTCTATCATAAAGTTGATTTACAAGGTTCTGAATTTGCCACTTCACAAACGGGAAAAAAAACTTGCATTCGTGATGATTTCAAAATTCTATAACTCTCCTTCTACAGCAGGCAGGATGATAATTTTACCCTTATTGCACAGCTTGATGTCAAGAGAAACCAATTCCATGCAAACTAACAAGTTCTCTGCAGCAGAATTTCTTTCAAACTCTCGGCAAAAAGTTACATAACATATTGTACAAGTGCACAAGGACTTGTTGGACATGAAATTAAATTCGGTACATTATTGGAATCGGCATGCAAAAATACATGTTCCCTGAAGATTTCATAACTGTGACTTCAATAATAAAAATTTATTTCCAAGACCCCTTTAGAATATCTCTCAAGTCGAGAAAGTTTTTCATATCACGCAGTAAGCACCAACTGGTGGCATGCAGCTGCCACTGCTCATTTAAAGATTTTCACGGCAAAATTCAGAAACCTTAATTCTTTCCTTATTGCAGGAAAAAAAAAGGCACTTTCGGAGTGGTGTCCAAAGCAAAATTTAATGAGCCATAAATTTAAGCATTTTATTTTATTCAGGAATAGTGAAACGCAGCTAAAGGAACCATCCCTTGAAAGAATTTTTAAATAAAAACAGGACAGTGATGGAACACCATGAAAAAAAATCTTGGATTTGGAAAATTTTACGGATCAACACAAGAGTTTGAAAAGAAAAAAATTGAAGAGTGAATTAATTAAGCCAACAAAATTATTTCAAAACAGATCACATCAATGATAACAGCAAGGTGAACGACACAACAATATCGGCCAAAGTGGGCGCAGATGCCAGAAATAATTCCTAACAGGGAACAAGTAAGTGTGGCCAACAGCGGACCAGAATCTGCTGTGGTGGCGAAGCTGGTCGCTTTCACTATCCCAGTCAACAAAGAACTTCGCAACCGATGCACTGAAATCAGATGACAAGGGCCATTTTCAAGCGCAATTGGCACGGAATGAAGATGACTGCAAGAAGTTAATCGACAATACACAGGATAGCCTCACATGTCCACCAGAGTGTTGAACGAATTGTTGTTTCGCAACATCCACCAAACTCATCGATTTGACTGTGGTCTGTAGGAAAGAACTACACTCTGGCCGGTGAAACTGTGAAAACAGCCATCACCCAGTGGTTTTCAGAAACTTCAAAATACGCCACTAACCAAAGAGCAAGTCTGCGATAGCATGCTGTATTCACCATGTTCCCCTGCCACTCTGTCCTGTTTCATACCTTGTACGATTAAGGGACCGACAACTAACACACGTTGGCCCCGGTTGAGGTTTGAAACCACAATCTGTACAATGAAAGTTCTGGTTCTTTGCACCTCAAAACACTGTTTTCCAAATAATTTGCTGTAATTTTTACGACTTACAAATTAGCAAAGAGTGGATTCACTGCAAGTTTTCTACTACTTAGGTGTCTCTGCAACCATGCCGACTATCACACGCCAACCGTGCTGCCATGCAAGTCATTCTGCTCACCCTTGTAAGGCCCCTGGGTGATCTTGATGGTCTCGCCAATGAGCTCGCTGTCTCGGCGGCCTCCGCGGCCCCGGCCACCACCGCCGCCGAAGCCCCCTCCCCGGCCTCCACCGCCTCCCCCACCTCCCGAAGGGTGCATGGGGCTCGAGATGCGGGGAGACAGTGGGGTGTAGCCACCCATAGTGGGGCCGGTTGACTGCTGCAAATGTTGAAAGCAGGAGAGGGAAGTTTCCGAGTTTCAACTCTTCTTATGCTGTCTTCAACTTTCCTTTCCAGCACCCCAACTAAATGTCAAAAATATCTTGCACCATCAAACAAGTCATCTGACTGAGCCTGACGTACATTTCTCACAAATTTGTTCACCTCTCAGCTATACCCTCCTGTGGTCGTGGGATTTGAATTCAAATCTGTGATCTTGCAACAAAACATCAGTCTGAACGTCATAATCATGATTGCTTAGCAGGTTTCCTTTCTGTTTATTAATGTCTATCCCATGCCACATCAACAGCTCAGCGTTCCTGATCAACGTTTTTGACAACAAGGGCAGAAAGGTCCAGAACTTGCTTTATGCTAAGGCTTCAAGCTCAAGGATTATTATAAACTCCACGTCACGCACTTTGGCTACCAGCTGTTCTCCTTAGTAATACAAGAATGGCAGGGGAAAAAAGAAAAAAAAACATGAATTTATGCAGGCTCATAACATAACACAACAGGCTCACTGTCAGAGGTTACATTTGCAATGCAGGTAAAAAAAAAAAAAGGCTTGGCATTGCGCCTCTAAAAAAAGGGATGCAATTCAAATGGTGCTTCAAAAGCTGCACAGCATGTAGATTTATGAAGCCAAAAGAATTCACTGAATTCAGCTGCAAGCACTAGAAACCCACAAATGCCAGAAGAGTATAGTGATGGAGTATCCGGACTTAATTCAAAAGCCGAAATTCTCCTATTTCTGCAATAAACCTAACAAATTACCAAGAGGCTCATTCTTCAACAGGAAAGGCTACGCAACAACGCTCAGCAAGGCTTGCTAAGCTGCACTGGTCACACTCACTACACAAGCTGAATTCTGTGTACTGACGCATACTACAAGAAGTCAACTCTCCCAACTTGCAGCCGTCGCTGGCCATAAAAAACTGACAAGATATGTCAACACTCTCCCCCCCATCACCTGCCCCCTTCTCTTCAAAGCCGGCAGCCAAAGAAGGAAGATGATTGTGCACAGTGTTTCCTGTGAGATGGCTTTGTAGTGCATGCATTGCCTAAAGCAACAGGAGTGTAACGATGCAGTCATACAGCCACCATTTCAGAGGCAAATGGAGATCAAGCATAGCAAAGGTGATAAAATAGCATATTCACCCTGGCCAGCTGATTAGTCTGGTAAGTGGCAAACCAAACTGCACATGCTTGTGTAGTTTCTAATTACAGGTCAAGATACGCTCCAGAGGTTACTGGAAGCCTAATCTTGCGCTATCTACCATTTGGACGGAAAAGTGTGTAAATGGCACATAGTTTAATTTTCATCAGCAGAACATAATTCACAACATTTTTTAAGCATGCAGCTTTCTGCATAATGCCAGGGAGGGCAGCGCAGTACCCGCAGCCTGGCCAAAACTACTACACTACACCCCACAAATAGGTCGGCCCTGTGTATAAGTCAACCCCCCCCCCAAACTTCGTACGGTCATTTTGGTAAAAAAAAAAAAAGGGGGTCGACTTTACGCGGCAATATGCGGTGAGTGTTCCCAGTAGCACTCAGCTGCACGGTACTTGCACAGCACCTGCAGACCCCTGACAGGTCAGCGAGGTGAACATGCTCACCCGTGTGCTGCCAGCGAGCAGCAGATGCCTCGTCTTGCAGACAAAGATGCCTCCGTTCTCGAGCATCATCCGAGAGTGAAGGAAGGCAAAGTTGCGAAAGATGTGCTTCACTTCTCCTTGCCGACCCTGCAACGGTGAGAAAACACGAGGCATTTAATCTGGACTTGTTATCCATAACTGGGAACAATTTCCAGCTTTTATAGCCAACTCTCGAAAAATTGTACAGCACTGCAGTCAGCTGCATTGGAGAAGAGCAAAAGCATTTGTGTTAAACATTTGCAACTTCTTTATTTTTTGCAAGTCATCAATCTCACATGACACTTACACGACGTGACCATTGGATGACGCTAGCAACTTTTTTGCAAGCCATCATTGTCTAACTTCAAAACACATCCCCAACGCACTTAACCATCATACACACCACACCGCGTTCACTTCGTGACCCTCTAACATGCTTCAACCACAACCCTTCATGGCATATGCGTTGCATGCCCGCCTGGCACGCAGAGGGCCTGGGTTCTGGCCAAAATTCCGGCGAATTTCCTTTTTCAAATGGTCATTTTTGCACTGACAAGCCCTGCCGACAGGCCCTGTACACACCACTCATGAGACAAGAAATGCTTTCACATTAAAAAGAAACTCTCCGAACACAAGAAACCAGTGTCAGTTATCACAGCTACAATTTTGCCACAGAAATGGCGACTTGTTTTGGTAATATATATCAACACAATGAATATGAGCTGCCCTGGAAGAAAATCTAAGGTGCTCTGCAAATAGACGTGTGATAGGTCCTGTATGTTTTGTTCCCAGGCGCACAGCCACTGCCTTAAAGTAAGTTGTGTGTGCTGTGTTGAACTTCATGGTGAATAAGTGACCAACGCTATCATGTCTATCATTCAAGGCTAAATAAATGCCTGCTGCTGTGTTAAAGAACAAAAAGGTAATGCAAACTCAGCTCACTGAGACGGCTTCACTGGCTGTCCAAGACCTAATGTGAGACTAGTGTTACACTGAACTTAACCAGACACGTCGAGCTCACACTGCACACACTTCGCAAGCCTGTGAGGTCTACTGCCTCTCAGGACTCTGCTTGGCATACCAAGGCAACAGATCTACTCCATATCCAGACACTCCACCAAACCTTCTAAAGGTACTGCAATCATTGGTTCAACATAAAATTCACCACCATCTCCACCCACATTAAGTGGCCTCCTCTGCGAAAATTACGAAATAAAACCACAAGTTAGAATTACAAACTAAAAACTACAAACTAAGCACTGTGCTACATCCACTACTTTTTGCTGTCTGTGTTTTTTCCATTCCAACTAAAACCAGGGGCCCCAATAAACAAGCCACAAAGAAAGAACGTGAGAGAAGGCAGCCTCACCGAATGTGGCCCATCGATGACCTTGACAATGTCTCGGACCTGAATCTGATTTTGGTCAGAGTCAAGCGCAACCGCCTTGCGTGCATCGCACTTTTTGGTCACAGACTGGTGCTTCACCTGAACAACCTGCGTTGAGCAAGAAAGAGGGGAGAGAGTGAAAAGAAAGTGATTAACAAGCAACTCCAAGTGTAGCACGAATGGACGCATGACAATGCCGGGTACTCAGTAAAAAAAAAAAAAAACACCAATGGCAGGTGGAGTCGCTGCCACACAATGGAACTGTCATTTCTGGTGGTGGTACCACTTTCTATGTGGCCAACCTGACTGTGGCACCGGTGCCAGAGAAACTTGTGAATGCAAACTGTTCATCTACATCCGCATGACAGCATAGCATGCAGACTGCATAGGCATAACAAACAACTGGCTGTAGTCTCCCGATGGCTCTTCTCGAATGACAGGTACCTTTCCAAGAAAAGGTATTAGTACTACTCTTCTAACACAGGGGGTTTCCAAACAAGGTTTGACCTCAAAGTGTTTCCCTCGAGCAGCTAAATTTATGCATGCCTCAACTCCCTCCTCCTTTACTTTCTTCATCCTGGGACTGGTCATAACGTTTTTTTTTATAAGAGGCTATTTGACTACACAGTCAGTTATTTATGAGTTAAATTAAGGTTTTTTATGTATATTTTTGAGACCGTGTACACCCGCATGCACACTGGGAAGAAAGGAATGGCAGCCAAGACATGTAGGGTTCTTCAGCACCTTTCGAAAGCTGTTCAGGTGGGTACATCGAGGGGGAAAATGACCACGTCCCCTCTGCTTATACAGTAAAAGCTCGTTAATTCGAATTCCACGGGGCCGCCAGGGCAGTTCGAATTAACCAAAATTCGAACTAATGAAAGTGAGCAAAAATGGATGCGTTTGATGCCCGGAGGGCACGAAAAACATTTATTTAGCAAAACAATCTGTTATCATCTTCTGCTTCTTCTCTCTGAGGGCTACCGTAGTCACTTGGTCTTCTAGCGCGCGAATGCGATGCAGGGAGTCTTTTTCCCCCTCTTCAAAGCTGAAAAAAAGGCGCGCGACATTCAGCGCTCCCATAACTTCTGCCGCGGACGGACGCACGGGCTCTTGCTCCTCGTCGTCGTCCTCGTCTTCTGCCTCTTCTGGGACAGATTGCTCCCCAACAATTTCAGCGACAATGTCCTCATCACTTTCTGTTGCTGGCGAAATCTTCGGCTTCGTAGGCATCCTCGATGGCCTTCCTATTTCGGACGTAGGTCGACAACGTGCTTGGTGGAATCCCGTGCTTTTTCGCAATTTCCACTTTGCTGGCCTTCCGCTCATCCACCTCGCGTAAAATCGCCACTTCCTCCTTCACCGTCTTGGCGCAGTATTTCCCACGCGAACACACGGACACAAGCTCACAGCAAGCGGCGTGCAAAACGAGGGCTAAAACACTAAAACGTCGTTCCTCGAAGCAGTCGCGGCAGGAAAGACTGGTTAGTACTTGTTCCAGCACCCTAGCGGCGCCCCGATGGTTGTGCCATCTATCGTTCTGCCGTGAAAGCTTCCAACGATGGTTTTCAACAGCGGCGCTTGGCGGCGCGCAGTTCGAATTATGGGTGGCGGCGCCAATTTTTGAGTGAATTAACGAGCTGTTACACGCATAGACTTCTATGCACTGCGGACCGGACCACGATGACTATTTCAAATTATCCAAAATTTTGAATTAACGAGTTGTGAATTAACGCGCTTTCACTGTACATCACCGTGGATCACATTCCAGTTACTAATTCAGCCCACACTGAAGGCACAAAGCACAATCCAGTGACCATTTCAGCACCAAATTTGGAGCTCACTCGTTTCAACAGAATGCAGCAGGTACACCTGCACCCAAAGCAGTGTGGCACCAGATAATGTGCCACCGATCATCACGAGAACATGACAGTGCTGAGGACCTGCCTTAAAGACGGACTCTGTGAAGCAGAATGTTGACATGAACTGTGCAGCTTAACCTGAGTATTGCTCAGTTTCGTCTACACAGAGTGCAAATGAATAAAAAAAATTAACTTAACACCGAACACTGAACTTGTGCACAGTGGTCAATGCGAAGTTTTGCAGTCACGAAAGTACAAGTGAAAAAATTTGTGAGATAGATGTCCTTCTGTCCTAGTGAAGATTTGATCATTACACCAGAACTGTGTAATGTAATTCGACACATTCTTCTCTTTATAGGCAAAAGTGCTTTGAATGCCACAAGGTTTGTGGCAAGGTCTTGGCAAACAGTAAACGAATCTTTGGTTCCGTTCGACAGAAACACGCTGCTACCTCAGGAAAGGCTAAAACGTGCAACAACTGGCTGCTCAACTGCAGGTGTTCATTGGGACACCCGAATATATTTTTCTTATAGAGTACTCCTTAAGTGTTTTTTGCAAACTCAACATCTCTTTTTTTGGTTCATTAACCATACCTTTTTGTTCTTGTGCATTTTTATCATTTCAGCAAAACACATATAAGCTTAATTGTTTTAAGGTACTTCTTTGACTCGGGACACCTTCCTGACTACCTGTCTTCTGGGTCATTCTGTTGGCCCGAACTTCCAAAAATGCTGAACAGATTTGCCACGTTTGCACTGAATAGACTGCTGGATATCACCCCTCAAAGAAGCAAGCACAGCTCACCTTGCCGTGCATGTTGAGCACCTGGAAGTTTTCTTTCTCGAGACGCACGATGACCCCCACGGTCTGAGGACTGCAGAGCAAAGCGTCAAACAATGAGCAAAGACCACTCCAGCATCCCAAATGCTACTTATAGTACTCCGCGTACAAAGAGTGGGACAAGCGACAGCTCCTGACAGACCGACTAGCACAGTCACTGTTAACAACGCAAAGTAGAGTCATTAATACATAAGGAGTAAAACATGCATACTAAAGAACACTACAAACAGTGACAAATTTAAACTCGTACTAACACTTGTGTCCTTGGAGGAGCATTCTCCACATTGCTAAACATGTTCCACTTAAGCCTCATGATCGAGCTGCTTTACAAAGACAACACACTCCATCATATTGCTTGTTACCACAGAACCTCGGTGATACAAATCTCCCAGTGCCCCTAATAACACTTGCATCATCCGAAATTCATATAACCCACTGCAGAGGCTCAACAGCTTTGGCATTCGGCTGCTGATCCCAAGGTTGCGGGTTCGATTCCGGCCGCAGTGGGCGTCTAAATTAACCTGGAGACCCACAATGAACCTAATTGCTCTTGTGTCACCTTGGGACTTTAGGCTCCACAATTTACAATTTCACGATTTGTATCATCCAAAATGAACAAAATCCATTAGCAGAAGTGCAGGAGATGCTTCACACAGATTTGTTAACGGCTGACGGAATTTTTTCATGGAAGCGCACCACCACTTACTGCTTGCGGTGCATACCATGCGACTGATGACCGCAACGTCGGCTATGTATGGGCAACGCTTAGTGCTCGAGAGTGCGATTGCGGCTCTCACACTTGCATGATATGTAGCTGCACAGGAGAGTGCTCACAACACACGAAATCCAGCAGATTGTACACAGTGCACTACAGGCAGTGAATATTACGAATTCGTA
Organism: Amblyomma americanum; assembly: GCF_052857255.1. Lineage (NCBI taxonomy): Eukaryota > Metazoa > Arthropoda > Arachnida > Ixodida > Ixodidae > Amblyomma > Amblyomma americanum. The sequence goes on from NC_135507.1 coordinate 73,609,022, forward strand.
TCAACCGTGATCATATCAACGATATTTTATTGTACGACTGTCCACAAAGGATCACTGCCATTTATTCGAAATGGCATTTCCTTCAGTATTACAGCTGCCTTTAGCAAAACTGACAACTCATAGGGCAAATTTCGGCAAAAGTGTTGGGGCATTTGTAAACACGACATCAGCCCAGATAATGCCAGGCAAAGTGAAAGAATGTATACAATTCTAGATAAAACTAATGTGGAGCGATTTCAGGTCCCCTTGTGTTTCATGCTAGCAGGTGTAGCAAATAATTTTTCCATGCCAAATGAATGCTCACCAGAAATGCACAATTCTGGGCTTGTTGATAACAAATGCTATAGCAGAAAAATGAAGTGCAATGAATGGGACACAGGCAGGATTGACATCCATCTTTAATGCCCTTTTCTATTCTCATCCCATTTCCTTCGCATCATCAGCAAGCGTCCCCTTCGCCATGATAAGCTGCATCGTTCTTTTCAAAGGCATCAACGTTTGCTTGCCACCACCTATGTTTGTTACGCAAGGACGCAAAGCTCACATCCGATGCGTTTTGAGTTAGATGTACAGATGGAACGACCGTACCAGGAGCGAGAAACTCAGAGATCCAGACACAGCAAGTTCAGCGACCAAGTAACTCACTCGAGCTGCACAAGATCACCCCACTGGAACTGGCCAAGGGAATCCACGCCCGTTGCCATGTCAGCGCACAGCTGCAGATCTCGAGGCAGCACTTTCAGCTGTAACAAAAGAGAGTACATAAGTGGAAGTTAGAGATTCGATAAACCAAGGCATTCAGAAGAAAATGGAGAGAAGAAAACACGTCAGACATTTCTGCCCATTTTACCGCAAGCCAGACCCACATCTGTCAAGCAAGTGGCCCAGAAAGGAACGTTGGAAGGGGGGGTACACAATATTGCAGGGATGCTTAGTTCCACAGCATTCTCATAATAAAAGATTTTATGACTCCTAAAAGCAAACACACAAAATTCAAACACCTTCTACGTGTCAGTAGCAAAACATATATACTTACAACCACCCTAACAGCGCAAAGTTGGCTCGCACTAGTACCTCACTTATCAAAAAACAAAAATTTGGTGGCCTAGTCAGTCAAGTCAGCAGTACAGGTGGAATCTCGTTCACTTCCAGTTTATTCAAACAAAATTTCGGGCCATTTCGAGATCAGAATGCTGAGAGTCAAGTGTATCGGTATGTGAACTGGCAGGATAAGACCTGGTCACCTGTGCCATTGCCTAACGAAGCATCCCGAGGAGCCTCACAAAGGAAGCTGATCAGCAAAAAGGGGAACAGTCCGGAACGCACCGGCCCCTGCTGCCGGCTCACTGGTGCAAATGCACAACAGCCACCTGACAACTGCCCACCTACCTCGTGCATGGTGAGGTCGGAGAAGAGAACCACCATGTTCTCCTCCACCCGCACGATGAGCCCCGTGTCACCCTCGAACCGACCCGAGATGACCTTGACGTGATCGCCCATCTTGAAGTACTTCTTCAGCTCGTGCGCTTGGAAGTCCAGAGGGTCCTATGTAAAACAGGAGCGAAGAAAGTGAACACATGAGTAAAGGCCTTAGGCCTCTGCCACCACCACCACAGCCAACCCTGTATGATGTCTCTTCAAAAATAAATAAACAAATAAACTACGGTGCATTCAGCTATCACTATAACCCCAGCACCGTAGCTAGACTCAAGTGCTATGCAGTGAGTGGTGCAAAAATTGTGAGGTTTTTAAAAAATCTACATAAACGCATCAGTTGGCACCAAGTGGTACTGAGACAGTATTCTGAAAGTCACACAGGCATGAGCTATGGATGCATGCTTTGTGATGGTTTGAAAAAGAACACAAAGCAAAACTGTACGCCAAAAAAAAAGCGTGCACAAGCAATGGGGCTTTAATAAAATCACACAACAGATGCTCGAAGATTACGACTTTGTGCAAAAACTGCTTGACCAACTTCATGGTGTGCCTGTGAAGAGGTCTTCAAATAGTGCATTACAGTTATAACAAAGTTACAGAAGCACACCTGTAACTTCTTCTCATAACTTCTCAATCTCACCTGCCAACCTAACTTTCTGCCACCCCCTGTCCCATGGCTATAGCGACGTCCGCGCTATTTCGACGCAATTTCAACATTTTTGCTTATAATTAATTAATTATTCTGCAGTCGTCAAACTTGGCTTCTATGTTCATTTTTTCCTCCTCTATCTGAAGAAACCATTCTTTTTCTCCTATCTTTATTAGTTCCCGAGTTAAACAAGTGACACCCTCTGCGAACGGACGACAGTATGAGCCATTAAAGGCGTTCGCCTCAAAAAGAAAAGGGTGTCGCCACACCACTAACCGTGAGGTCTTCGTGCTTGGGCAGCATGGTGATCTTGTTGCCATCAATGCTGATGATCTTGCCCTGCAGGTGCACCAACTCACCCTCGGCCACCTCCACATTGTCTCCCGGTGCAAACGAGTGGCCCTGCTCTTCCCGACGGCTCTCCCCCACTGGTCACGGCAGTAATGGTCGTTTTGTTTGGTCAAGAAAATGTGTGGCAACACGTGGGATCTCCTCAGCCACAAAAGATCAACACAGAGGTCGCATTCTGAATCAGGCTCTCTGCCAACCTGAGCAGACAGGGAACAACTTCCGAGCTGTACAATACACAATGCATTCTAGGTAATTCAAACTCACTTAAGGGGAGACACTGGTCTTAGACCTATTTTCCTTATTTTTAGTCTAATCCTAATGAAACTGTATCAACTTGCTGAGTTTTTTTTTTACTGATTTCAAATATTAAATTGCTTTTTAAATTAGTTTGCTGGTTCCTAAGATAATTAATTTTAATTAGTAATTTATTAGGTACAGAAAAAATGGCTCAATAAAAAATAATTTTCAACCCATGGCTACATAGTATGGTGAGTAAAGAGTGCAATAATCACAGCAGTTTTTTCATTTTACCTTCATTAGTAATTTTACAGCACTTAGAATAGCAGCATTCAAAGTGTGAATATCATGCATAGATGAACGTTGCAAAATTATAAATTCTTGAAGCGTGAATGAACAATTGTGCTTCGATTATTGCATACACTGTGTCTTCAGCTTCCCTTAGCAAACAATACGACATGTCTATCTGTCCTAGACGTTCAGATATTGACGTACTAAAACAGCCAGGTGTCCAAAATTTTCATGGTGTTAAATCGCCTGCTCCTGCACAAACTGAGCCCACACAGTGATCTCAATTTAATATTATGGTCAAAATACAAATTTCCTGGAGGAGAAAACTGGTAGAGTTGAAGAATAATAGCTATAGGCTCCAAAAATGTCATTTTTTTATTTATTTTTGGGTCATATTTTGGTCCCAAAGACCAGTGTCCCCCCTTAACTGAAACCTCCCGTTGTTTTTAAACGGCTCCGTTATCCCATGAGCATCAAGTGTATTGGAAATGTTTCACTTAGTTTCAACTCCACCTTATTCAAGTGAATTTGCGTACCTCTTCGAGTTCAAATTACTGTGAATCAACTACACAACTAGCGCAAGAGAACGAAGGCTTAGAAGGAAAAGCACACAGAACATGGCATCCTCTGCACTTTGTTTTTCATACCTTGCATCTTTCTGCATTTGTTGTAATGCATCAGTACCTGCAAAAGCAGCATCTAGCCTAGCGTTCCCCTGTGCTCGTGAGCAGTGACCCAGTGCAAGCAAACTAAGAATCAAGAAATCCAGCCGCAGCAGCTGAACAAAGGCAATGAAGTGTGCAGTAGTAGGGAACCGAGGCGAGGAAAAGGATACACTCCAGCTCCAGCCCTTCAGGCTGCTCTTCAAACTTCTCCAGTTCAGACAAGGTTGGCTTCACACCATCGGCAATCTGGAGGTAGAGAGGCAAAGGAGGACAGGTTGGGAACACAGTGAAACACCACGGCAGCAATGCACAGGCACCCACACGTGCACGACATCTGCAGCAGCTATGCTACTTGGACACATAATGAGCAGTCTACAAATGTCTAGAAAGGAATGCAAGTGGAAATTTTAGTTTAAAAAAAGTTGTAAAAATCTAAGTTACAAAAAGTTAACTTGCAGTGGTATGGCAAAAAGGAATGGGTGCTGGTAAGCACGTGTGTAATGAAATGCAAGAACAGCTTCCAGATGGAGCAAGACAATGGATGTCAAATGTACTGCTGCCAATGCTGCCAGCTAAGCAGAGCTTGCGCAGGCACCCAGTGTTATTAACATCCCGATCTGTACATCAAAGAAGAATGACAGATGACGGGAAGCCTGGAGAAAGCCAATAAAAGCATGGCAGGATGTTATCACAGACATTCCTATGTAGTAGCTATTCGTGGGAAGAGTTACACATTTATGCACTTAGCGTTAAAAAATTAAAAATTGGTTTTTGGGGAAAGGAAATGCTGCAGTAACTGTCTTACATCTGGGCCAAAGGGAAGGGATAAAGGAGGGAGTGAAAGAAGAAAGGAAGAAAGAGGGGAGGGCTCCTGAATAATTGCGACCACCTGGGGATCTTTAACGTGCATCGCACAGCACAGGGGCGCCTCACCTTTGTGTTTTGTCTCCATCCGGGTACTCTGGATCAGTATCCAGGTGCCTTAACCACTGATCCACTGCGGCGGGTAAGTTAATAATTTTGTTTTGTACCAGCTACAGCCACGTCAGTCTATAGAATGTCATACACCTGTCACCTGGCTATTTTAGTTGCTTTGAAATAACACCCCACGAGACATCGCAATCTCTGCCCTTCTGAGCTTATAACACCCACAGTAAGATTTGCTGGAATCATTCCAACAAATGCCGTCAAAATGCGCCATCACTTATAGCGGTCACTTACAATGGCTGATGTTGCAAAAGCCTTGTAGAGGAAGCCCTTGCGACTGTAGCGGTTGCCCTCAAATATGAGGAAGTCACCATCGGTGGTCACTTCACCGCCTACGGCCCTGAAGAAGCAAGCAAGTTGGAACAAACAACAAGGTTAATCAAGAACGTGTGCCATGGAACGAAGCGCATGTGCAGTGCATCGCACTGGCAACTCTCACCTGATGGCATCAACGTCAAAGAGCTTCGCTGCAGGTCGCTTCGATTTCTTGCGCTTTTCAGGCTCCTGAGTGGGCAAAAAGAGAATGTTGTGACATAAGTAGTCAACCATGAACTCTGGCTTCGGGTAGGAAACACTGAATCAATGACTTACCGTAACATAGAGTAAAAATCACACTAAATTAAAGGTCTTGTATTTTTGATCTCATCACTTTCAAAGCAAGCCATAAAAATGATAAGACCAATTTAGGCTTCAGAAGCACAGGAAAAGAATGTGCGTGACCTATCCTTAAGAGTACAATGCAATAGCATTAGAGATCCTTCTCGTGCAACTACTCCTTCTCTTCTATACATTCATAGAATGTGGAAGTTCTCACACCACGAATGGCGCAGTGGTGCAGCGGTTAGGCAATGCACCACTGCCCTGGCACCCCGGCACATGGCTGTTTCTAACACACCCACCGGTGGCGCTTATGAGACTGAGGTTGCTCTCCCCGAGCTCCCATAAGGCTAATTTTTGCCCTAATATTTCTTCAGGAGGCTGTCCCGTCTCTCGACAAATGAGCTAATGAGCAGTGCCACACTGGGCAGGTGCATGAAAACAATGTTCACCTGCTTAGATGCATAAATACTAATGACAAGCAAATAAACAGAATACAGTCAAACAAAAACGGCAATCGACTTGCATAGGACAAATCTGACAGAGGTGCACTAGCACTGCGTGGCCACTGCTTTGCAATGTTTATCGTCCACCTGCCACGTAGGCCATGTGACCTTGAGACATCAACACAATCTGCCAGGTTTAGACAGGCTGCCACCTGCCAGAAGTGGGCTTCAGACAAACACACAACAGCTAAATGCGGGGAATGGTCACATAAGCGTTACAGACTGACAATAAAAATACTAAAAGTAAGTGTTCCACAACCGTTATTGATTTGTGACAAATACCCCGAAATTTCGAATATCAAACATTTTGATCAACCTGTGATTGAATGTTTCAATGCAGCGTACTTTTTGAAATGTTTAAAACTCCCTTTAAGACTCCCTTTAAGGCAAACCTGAAGGGACCATGGAAATTTGTTCATCTTATCAGGCCCCCAAAAAAGGGTATATACCGTAAAAACCGGACTATAGGTCGAACCGGAATATAGGTCGACCCCCCCCAACTAACCAATCGTAAAAATGAAAAAAATATTTTTCAATGGCAAAAGTACTGAAAGACACCCTTACCTTGAAACAAATGCGACTCAGCCGGTTGCACAATGGTGACAGTATTTATTTAAATGCTGCTCGCATGTGCACCCGGCCAATTTTTAACAGCATCGCGCGACCATCGACCCGCGTGCTTGTCAGCACCTTATTAACGGCGCTGAGCGGCGAAAGAAACGAGATACGCGCATGTATACACATGCGCTTACTTTCGCTATTTCGCCGCTCCGTGCCGTGATGATAAGGTGCTGACAAACACGCGGGTCGATGGTCGCGCGATGCTGTTAAAAATTGGCCGGGTGTGCAGTACACAAAAGGACACAAAGTGCGCAATCGCTACTCCGAATCAGAGTCGTCCGAACTAGAGTCCGATGACGAGTGCTTCTCGCTGCCCACGTCCCATAGAGCATCGTCCTCTGTGCCGTCCAGCGCGTTGCTTATGCAGCATTTCCTGAAAGACTTGCGCACCATCTCTTCCGGGAGAGATTTCCACGCCGACGACACCCAGCCACAAACAGTCGCAAGCGGTGGACGTCGCAGGCGGCCGGTGGGGGTAGTCGGGTTATCGCCCAGCATCCATTCATTATAGAGTTCGCGCACTCTATCTTTAAACGGTTTATTTAGCACCACGTCTAGTGGCTGCAGCACAGGTGTCAGTCCGCCAGGGATGACCACGAGGTCCGTCTTGCCGTCGCACAGGGCCCGCTTTACGTTGGCTGTGAGGTGGCCTCGAAATGAGTCCAGAACGAGCATGTTCGCTCGCTCAAAGAGAGCACCAGGTCGCCGCTTCCAGACGAGCCAGACCCACTCCAGCATCAACGATTCGTTCATGAAACCGTTTTCATTAACCCGGACGATGACGTCGCGTGGGGATTTCTCTTTCGGCAATGTTTTTCTTTTAAAAATGATGAAAGGGGGCAGCTTCTTCCCATCAGCTGTACATGCGAGCATCACAGTGAACCGCGAGTGCTCGTTGCCCGTTGTTAGAAGCTTGATTTGCTTCGCTCCTTTCTCGGAAACAGTCCGGCTTGAGGGCATATCGAACCACACTGGCGTTTCGTCGGCGTTTCCTATCTGTCCCATCATGTAGTCGCGTTGCTGCCGAAGCGCAATTACATATCGCTGAAACGCGATTAGCTTGTCCTCGAATTCTTCGGGCAGTTTCTGGCACACAGAAGTACAGCGCCGTAGTGCTAAGCCCTTCCTCTTCATGAAACGCCGCACCCAGGATGGCGAGCCCTTGAATTGCGCCCTCGTCAGTCCAGAGGCGCGCGCGATCTCTACCGCTTTAAAACGGATGGATTCAGCTGTCACAGGCAGCGATCTTGCACGAAGCTCCCGGACGAAATCCGCAACCTTGTTTTCCAGTCCTGGGTACGCTGCAGTCCGCCCACGAAATGAAGTTTTCTTTTGGTTGCTGCAAGCAACCAAAAGCTGCTCCTGCTTCCGCCAGTAGCGAATGCATTTTTCCGACACTCCAAATTCGCGCTGTGCCGCCACGTTGCCGTTAGCTTCCGCGTACTCGATCGCCTTTTTCTTGAAGGCGACGGTGAATTGCCGTCGCCTTCCGCTCATTTTTAAACAAAGAAACAATGCAAACGCAAAATGACGGTGCTACGATGTCGCCACGCCACGCCGCTGCTGATGTCGATGGCGGCTGTTTACTTTTTCCGCCCATTGTTGCAAGACTTCCGTAGTTTTTCCGCCAATGTCCGGTATATAAGTCGAGGGTCGACTTTTCGCGATGGTTTTTTGAAAAAAAGTTCGACCTATATTCCGGTTTTCACGGTAATCATGCAAGGTGCTTCAAAATATCTGTTACATGAGAAGAATGGATTTCAGTGGTAAGATAATAAAAAAATAGAACACTATATATGAAGTGACATAAAGAGCGAGAGCGTACGAAAAGGCTCTTTTCATCGACTGAAAACAACACTGGTCTCCTTTTGTCTTTTGCTGCCTTTCTCTCCCCTCTCTGCAATGACTCTTTCTTGTTTTTTGTTTGTTTTTTGCTTTCCCAATGGCCTGAATCGCACTGAAGGTGCTCAGCTTGCTAGTCGTGTGGTACAAACCCTGAAAACATGTGACCAGATCTCTCTACTAAGAAACTCCTTCTGCAGCACGGCTGTTATCAAGTATAGGAGCAGATGCACCCCGTTTCTTTCCAACCAGCACAGGAGATGCGGACCACTGATATGGGACGATGCCAGATCTCTGCGCCCCGAAAAAACAGGCAGTAACTGCTCCGTCAGTTTAGAATTCAGCTACTCTACACCTATGCGCCTCTTCGAAGCAATGGGCAGCAAGCGAAGCGCACACAAAACAGAGGTCTGGCCATGTCAGATCGTTGCACCGCACGCAGGCCGGTGCGAAAGAGCCCCACCTTCCTTACCCGCACCTGCAAGGATGCATCCCTGCATATTCCATTAAAGGCGTGGGAAAGCTACCTTGCAAAGGGTGAACTACAGATGAAAGGAAGCTCTCTTGCAGGGTACGTGTCCTGGTGAGGAAGCATTTTTTCATTTTTTTTTTCTTTTCCTCTAGCCTTCCTCGAGTGTGCCTCGAGGATGCCCCGCGAGTAACGTTGCGTGGAGTGGTCATGGGTCACGGTCGGTGCGAAAGTTCATCTCAACCAAAGGACACGAAAAACAGTTCATCTTAAGAGATATTTTTTAGACAGAGTCTATGCGAAACCAACCAAACGCTCTCATAAAGTTTGTCGCATCGGAGAATTCATCTTCATCGAGTTCGTCTTAACAGGGGTCTACTGCGCATTAAACGTTTCCATGAGTCCTATCCCAAAGGCAGCAACGGAGTGTACGATGAACTCACGTTGGCGGCAGAGCGCAGGGCACCCCGGGGGCGGGTGTAGTCAACACGGGGCAGCAGCTTGAGGTTGACCTGGCTCTGGGCCGTGTCCACGTAGTCCACCTGGGCCAGGTCGTCGCGATAGATGCCCCGCTTGAGGCGCACCCACTGCTTGGGCCGCAGCTGGGCCTGCTCCCGTGTCACCCGCAGCACATCCGTCATCTCCTTGATGGGCACCATCGTCTGCTGGTAGAGGCCAATGCGCAGGTTGCCCACCCCCTGGATCACCTGCTTCACGTGCGTGTGCTTGTACGCTTCGATGTAGATGTAGCCCTTCACCCCTTCCGGAGCCACCACGCTGCGGATTTGCAGCGGCTGCGACACGGGGTAAGAGAAGAAAGGTCATCATCAAGGCACTTAACACTCCATGCATCCTGTAAGAAAAGAAGTTTTCCAAAGCTCTCAAAAGACGGTATGATGGTTTAAGGCAACTCTCAAAGAGGAAGGCGGTTGAATTTGGAATGCACAAAAACCCACTGCAATGATTACGAGCAAGAACGCAACAACAAGTGTACGTTCTCAGGAAACATTAATTTAAATGCACTGCGAGTCAATGAAACACGACAGTAGATTTAACGAAGGAAAGTAAGCTCAAAAGGAGTGTTGCAACTTTCTCTAGAATGGCTGTTTTTGATCGCTTTGAAAATGAGTTCTGGCCGAGAATAATTCACTGCAGTCTCTCCAGAAAATTTGAAGTTAACAGGACATCAAGAAGTACCTGTTCAATTGTAAAAATACATACTGAATATGACTGGATGCACTGTAGCATTACAGAGCTTGCAGCTAAGGTATGATTCTTTCAAACAACGCAATCAGCCTAAGCACAGTATAGCAGCAAGCAAAAATATATGCAGCCAGTGTGCTACTACAATTTGTACTCTAAAACGTGTCTACATCTTATTACCATTTCATCAATATCATTTGCAACAAACTGTAGAAATCACTAAGTCTTCCTCGGCACGTGCGTGGATCATCTGTAATGTCTACGTTCATGACATCAGGTTATCCAGAACATTCGTAAGGAATGCTACCAATGATATCACACTGGGCTAATAAACTCAAGCCAATAATGTCACACCAAGTAAATAATATGACACCATGTACATGCAATAACGTGACATTAAGCTATCCAGAACATCAGCGAAGACATGTTACCAATGTCATCACATTGAGCTAGTAACATCACGCCAATAATGACCCATCTGGTCAATGATGTGGCATCACAGCTGGTTAATGAGGTCATGCCACTGACATTACCTCAGGCTAACTAGAACATGAGTAGATGAAGCGCACAAAAACACAGCACACACGAAAAGGAAGACACGAGACAGGCGCCTGTCTCGTGTCTTCCTTTCCTGTGTGCTGTGTTTTTGTGCACTTCATCTACACAAGCTATGCACCAACTTGCCCAAGAACGTGTTCTAACTAGAACATGAGTGAAAAAAATACTGCCAATCAATGCTCTTTGCTCTTTCTACCATTTGAGACAGTAGATAGCCACAAAGTCATGACAGAAGTCTGAGCAGTCTCTACCTCTTCGGTAAACTGGAAAGCGATGAACTTCCGCATCATCTGGAGCAAGGTCGCCTTCTCCTCACCCAGCTTGCACTTCACCATCCACAGGTTGGGATCCCTGGATGCACCGGGAGCATGCTTTATGGCTCCACACTTGTTCTACGCCACTGGCTAACAAGCAAACTTTTGAAAGCAAGCACCAGAGCTATTCAGTGCAGCAACATCTCAACTACCACCACTGCAGGGCAAAACCCTCCCCATTATCCCTTCAATTAACCGTTCTGTGCCAGCTGCAGCTTACTTTATTCTCGCAAACATACTAATCTCATCCACTCAACTGGCTGTTTGTCATGCCCTATTACAGTTCCCTTCTCTTGGCATCCACTCCACTATATTAAGAGACATTGGTTATCTTGCCTTCGCATTACATGGCCTGTCCATGACCATTTCCTTTTCTCGATCTCATCTGGGATATCAAGAACTTAGGTTCATCCCCCTGACCCCCTCTGCTATCTTCCCGTCTCTCGACACTACACCTGTAATTTTCCTTCCTGCAGCTCTTACAACCAACCCAGTTTCATAGCCTCATTCTGGAATTTTCTACTTACAAACACCACACAGAACCCACTTGCTTCAACAGCAATTACTGGTGAGCAGCACTACAATAAATACTGCTAACTAAAACGCTCCACACATGCTTAAGGGTGATTACATGTTGTGGAAGTTTTAAAAAGGATTAACACCACAAAGGTCGTTAATTGAGCAGCATTACAATAAATACTGCTAACTAAAATGCTCCACACATGCTTAAGGGTGATTACATGTTGTGGAAGTTTTAAAAAGGATTAGCACCACAAAGGTCGTTAAAAGCTTATAAGAACTATCACCACAAAGATAATTAACGGCTAATGCCAGCAACCAAGCACCACACAGGTTATAAACACCTGTGACACCAGCACCAGCTAAAAAATTCACACAAAACACTCTATGTCAGTCAGTTCTTGAAGGAATGCATAATGGCAATGCAAATTTTTAATTTTACGACGATGGTAGCAACTAGTAGCTCCTAAATGGCAGTGCATGCAGAACATCTTAACCAAGCTCTGCGTTTTTCGCTCAGAGTAGAAGCTAATGAAGGCAGTGCAAAACAGAAAGGAGGGAAGGAGCCGGTTCCACTCACTTCACACCAGGAAGCAAGGTCTGCTGGGCAATTTCATCGGAGAGTTCCACGTCAGCCTCTCGATAGCCTCCTTCTGCTGCTGTGGTGTCGGCATACTTCCTCCGGTAGTAGTCCTCAATCTCGTCCTCCTTCTGGGACCTGTTCCGACAAGAAAGAAAAAATGTCTTGAAGCGATGAGCAACTTTCTCATGCTCGCTAGCCCAAGCCCACTTGTCTCGAAGTGAGTGTTCGTCAATTAGAAATTCTGTCATACTTTCAACAGCCCCCAAGAAAGCAGGCAAGAATGTCCACTCCTCAGCCCAGCCGTGTTGCAGTTTGGACCCACCCTTGGCCAAAAAAATAATGTGCAAGTCATCAGTAACAAAACACTTTTAACACCAATGCCGCTGAGACCAGAAAGAGTTCCACAAATAGACATCACTGTAAAAAAAGAACTATAACTTAACATCCACATGGGCAAGGCCAGAAGACTACAGAAGAGAGCTGTAAAGTTTCCTTGAAACTCCACGCTAAAAAAATATCTGGGAATAACCATAGCTATTTCCATCATTTAAAACCTATCCCACCAAAGGGGGCCACCCCTAGATCATATGCTGTGCAAATACTGGCACCTCTTATTCCAAAACTGATTTGCTTCATGTCTTGTCACTAATATCCGGTGTAAAACAAGACTGCGAACTAATCCTGACTGCAGCTACGACAGCAAGTGCACTAAACCACAAACTAACAAAATGCAAAATAAAAGCAAGGGTGTCTAGTTGACAATACTAAAATGAAGCCCAAAGCACAGCCAAATGTCAAGAATTCTTCAGTCTAAAATTCTTTTTTTTACATCAGGATAAAAAGAGACCCTTTTTGAACAACAAACAGTGTTGCCTCCATGAAGAAAAAAATGAATACACAAATCTAATAGAGAATCATTAGAGGAAAGAAAACATGTAAACAGGTAACCAGCAAATCCTGCCAACTCCTTTCTTACGTGAGCATCATCTGCAGACGTCGATGGGAGTTGAGCTCCTTGGACGAGGTCTCCTCGGAAGCCCGATGGGGGTCAATCATGTCCTCAGCCCCCTCCTCCCAGTCCTCCTCATCTTCCACCTCATCGTCGACCTCAGCCTCATCAAGGATGAAGCCGCCAAAGCGTGCCTTCTTGCGGCGCTTCCGCCTTGCCTCATCCTCTTCGTCCTCCTCTTCTTCCTCGTCATACTCCTCCTCTTCCTCATTCAGGTCCTCGCCTTCAGGCTCTTCCTCAGGCTCGGGCTCCTCCTGAGCACACGGACACACCACAATGAAATGGCCATCTAATAAAAGCATAGCACTGACACTGGACCGAACCACTGATTTGGCTTGCGAACAGCATACCACCTTAATCCACATAACGTACCTGCGGCAAGAAATTTACATCTAATCTCTAATACAGTGAACTGACCTCTGATCCGTTTCATTGTTCTACTCACATTGGCCACTCCCATAAAGTCAGAATTATTTCTTGTCACGCTTATTGCTGCTCCGAAAGTTTTGTTCCACAGTTATCACACGACTGACACTTTCCTGGACTCATCACCACCTCTGCAAGCCATCAATGCTTTCAAAATGCATTAGCTAACATTGTATGAATAAGAGCCTAACACCTTGTGCTTTGATTTTCTGTTGCATTTCTTGTTTTTCTTTAATACATTATACATTTCATCACTCTCCTAAGTAATGCTGCTTGGCCTTGAGGGTACTAAGTCACAAATTATACAGCAGGGAAAAAAGCTATCAAATAAAAAACAAGCCACGATTGCACTGACAAAATCTGCATCCTCCAAAATGATATTTATGCAATTCTGCTAGGTAATTGTATGTCCATATCGTGAACAAACACTAGTTTCAAAATGTCTCAATCATACTTCTCTTGACTCATTTCTGTCACAATGTGTTGTCATGCAAACAAATCAGCTCACTTTAGGGATTTTAAAGTGCCAGTGTCTAAAAAACACACAAACGAAAGCATGCTCACAAGTCCTACATCAGAGCTAATGATAAACAGGGATGCGTACACCTTAAAAACAATTTTACGCATCTGTTTTTCCTTCCTGGCTTGAAGGGGTTCTATGCGACTTGTCGCAAAGGCTCCCAATGCATATGCTCCTGCCATTCACGGCACATTGCACCCCAGAAGTAACCGACACCATATAAGTTACGTGCACGTATGGAGACGCCAAGATAGAAAAGACTGCAGCCGTGCAGATGAAAAAAAATTAGGGTATCTCTTCACTTAAGGATGCTAGATGTGGTCAAACAGGGATCTAAATACATAAATCTCAGTGTCAGACCAGCAATTCTGTTTTATTCCAATATTACAGCCTAATAAAAAAAGACTTCGAAGTTTTGCAATCACAAATGGCAATTCGTACATGATGTGAAAAGTAGGGCACATGTCTATGAGAGCTGATGCTAAGGAGTTGAAAATTCGTGCACTCAGTTACCTGCTTTTCTCATATGTCATGTGGACCCTTTAAGACAGCAAATGGTCATGACATCACAAATCCATTTCATGAAAAAAAAAATCTGTTGTTGGAAGTTGGTAACCTGCATGGAAACTGCCTTTCTTACTTTTTACTTCAGTAGCACTGCAATCGTGTCGATCAGGAGCAAAATAAAAGGACTCAGTACTCCATGAATAAAACTTACCTCTGCACCTTCAGGTACCTCCTCGGCTTCGGCTATGCCGACCCCGCTTCCGGCTTCACTGCGAGCCTCTTCTTCCTCCTCCTCCTCTTCTTCTTCCTCCTCGGCATGCTCGCTGGCCTGGAAGCTGCGCTCGCTCTCGTTATCCGAGTAGTTGCTCCCCTCGCTGTCCGACATGGTTGCCGACTTGCCTCTGCTGAGCTGGATATGGCCCCCTCCGCGGGAGGTACACTTTTCAGAACCTGCAGAAGAAGAAAACACAACAGCTGACATAAAAATCTACAGAGAGCCTTCAATTTCATAAAACGAACGTGTTTTTATCTGTTACCATGCTGGAACATGAATTCCTACAGCAAAAGAATACTGGTCAGCAACAGAAGTTTCAGTCGTTTTATACTTATTTCCATTACCATCGGGGCCAAGAAAAGAACACAGAGGAACTTCTTTACTAAATAAAAGATGGCAGGTTGGGAACGTTTCTGATTATACAATATCAGTTAAGGCATTGTGAAAATATGCGAGTGATCAACAATGATAAGACTGAAAGGAAGATTTGATACAAATGACTGCAACTACGGCCTTCAGTGTACGATCGATTCAGATGAAGTGCACAAAGCAGAAAAAAGGGTATCATTGTTTTGTCACTCATAAAGGAATACTGAACAAAATTTCATGCAAATCATACATTTGCTTTCAGAAAATGAAGTTTAGGGTTCCCACACCACGTTCACTGTGCTTCACAGGCATCTGAAAGCACTTATATTCATGAGAAAATTGCCTCTAATGAAGCTGTTGGCATTTTTCACTACGCCCGCCGTCTTCATCTGGAAGATCACCGCAAACACCATTTAATTTTAGGAGGTGTTTATAGTGCACAAGACAACTGCTTGACTGAAGATAGTCCCGTTGGCTTTGCTAACAGCACAGGGCTCATTAGGGAAAAAATTTTTATCAACTCAGTGGTACAAAACAACATAGTTTTTTTATTACATCATCTATATGGTTCACGCAAGCGGTAATAAAGCCATCTGGGGTTCTGTGTTTTCCAGAGAGACAAAACAAAAGCCCTGCAGCAATGCCACACCGTCCACTCCTGCACAGTTTACTCTGTAATGTGCAGCCACGTCAAAACTTGACCTAATGCCCCTCTAATAAGCATGTAATGACAGTAACGAAAACAAGGCAGCTCAGCTGCTCCAGCTTTCGACAAAGGATAATACTGTCACTTATCATGGCTAGTCTTAAACAGAGCCACAGGTGGCCACACACACTCCAAGGCATTGGGGTTTAAGGACAGCGAAGGGAAAGTAGATTTTAAGCGGGTATAAGTAACCAAGCGGAGGTTATCTGATTGGTAACCAAAATCAAGACAAGAGTAAAATTTCATGAGTCATGGCTAGGTGGCTTGAGCCACCGCCCGATTTAAAGGGTTCAACCTTATCCATCCATCCATCCAGTGCAAGGACTAGCTTAAATAGGCGCAGGTGTACGGTCAAGACATGACCCCTGTACAGCCAGTTAAAGTGTAAGTCGCGGATATGGCACGATCGTCAATTTCACTGCCTCTGCTACTAAAGCGGTATGCTGTAGCACTATTAACTCTTACGTAATAGGCCAAACAAGCCAGCTAACACACGATCGCTGTTCTGTGAAAGCGACCGCGAACAACGTGAAAGCTGCAGCTAAAGCCGCTGTGATGTGATCGCTTAGCGGGATTTTTCATGCATATTCAACTGCTTTGTGTATTGCCACGCGATTCTCGAAGCCCTATCAATAGACTTTTTTTTTTCAACTTTTGTTCAAAGACAGAGTAGAATCTGTTCGCACATCAACACGCCGCCGAGGCGAAAGACACCTCCGCACAACTCGATCGACGTAGTAGCTGGCACCGCGCGACAAACCTTAAACGGAGGAACTAATGACCATTGCCGCTATGTTTACACTTTTTCAAGGCTAACAGATCGTGACATGCCGCCGCTTCAAAGACAAGACCACCCGCAGGCGGCTCCTTAGTATGTCACACCAATGCTGAGCAGAATCGCTGATCACAGATCGCAGATACGTTATAAATGCAACAGCAGCGCCGTAGCGAAATTAACAACTTCTCGAAAATAACCGGTGTAAACCACTCTAACAAATGGCTTAGAAAATGAGCAAGCGTGATTAACGCACTAGAAGCCGTGCTCTGGAACTCTTGGCAACATAGCAAGTGCAGCACCTAATCAGCACGCATTGTGGGGTCGTTGTGTCGGTATCACTCTAGTTCACTCTAGTATCACTAAACAGTGGGCTATTTAAGGCCTGTTGTATACTTACCTGCTTCAATCAGCAATAAGCTGAGGACGCCAGATGCAAGAAAATACCAGCGAAATCGCTAAAACGTCGCCAACCAACACCGCCTGACAAGCCAAGCACAGTGTTGCTTGCTTTAAAATAGCAGTCCGCGATGTCGAGTGCGATTGTCCACATGTTCTTTCACTCGTTCTGTGCTCTAAGCTCTGCAATGAAAAGCGCACTCATAATGAAAACGAGGCTATACCATATATAATTCTGTTGCTTTGAGATATATTTTATTTCTTGTACAATAATGTGAAGTCTTTGTCCAATGACTTTGAAGAATATTGTCACTGCATACCGCTCTTTTTAGCAGACGACTCCGCGGCTCATGTGCTAACGCGCATGAGGACAATTTAATTGTTACTAACCGTTGAAAGAAGACAGTTATAATAAAATTTCTGTAGAAAGCAGGTATTTGTGCACTTGCGTATTTCATTATTGCAACTATTTAGTTCATAACCTCACTCTACAATAATTTCTTTTGAATTCTGTGACTTGATTTAGCGAAAATACAGAACTACCAATAGTAAATGTTTTATTAGCGGTTTAAATGCACTGTGTGTAGTAAAGTAAGCAGAGCTTGCATCGGACCACGTGCATCGGACTCCCAATGCTGGTGGTGGCAGAGCGCAAGCCCTGACCTAAGACATTAGCCCCGAAGAATCACATCGAACACAATTTCAAGTGAGTCATTTTATTGCTTAAAATAGTTAATATATTATATACATATGTACATATTCCACAATGAACACATTTCATAATTTGTTAAACCTATACTAAACACAGACGTTGTTGATTCAGTCAACTTCTTCGATTGTGGGGCCGGACTGTGGCGCCGAATTAGGGCTCCTGTTCTTGGGACCCTGCTGGTGCATTTGGGACATGTAGGGAGCGCAAAACTGTTGGAGCTCCTTCAGCTTGTCTTCGTACTCGTCTTTCTCGGCGAGGCTGTTGCTATCGATCCAAGAGATGGTTTGCCTGCATTTCTCCAGGACACTGTCTTGGTCCGTGGGCTTGAGCTTGCTTCCGGCTTCTTCGACAGCCTGCTTGACGCCGTACACATAGGCCTCGAGCGCGTTCCTAGAGGCCACGCGTTCTCGCTGTGCTTCGTCCTCTTGCTTGAACCGCTCGGCCTCTGCTAGCATTTTATCTATCTCTTCTTTTGTGAGGCGACCTTTGTCGTTGGTGATGCGGATGCTTTCCTGCCTGCCCGTGCTCTGATCCTTAGCCGACACGTGCAGGATGCCGTTGGCGTCCATATCGAAGGTGACTTCAATCTTCGGAACTCCACGAGGCGCTGGTGGAATGCCGTTAAGGTTGAAGGTGCCCAGAAGATGGTTGTCCTTCGTCATCGCCCGTTCGCCTTCGTACACCTGGACAGTGACGGCAGGCTGGTTGTCGGAGTAGGTGGTGAAGACCTGCGATGTTTTGCACGGGATCCTGGAGTTGCGCTCAATAATGCGAGTCATGACACCACCAGCAGTCTCGATGCCCAGCGACAGTGGAGCGACGTCGACCAGAAGCACGTCTCGGATGCTCTCGCTGCTGTCACCGCTGAGGACGGCGGCCTGCACGGCTGCTCCGTAGGCGACGGCTTCGTCCGGGTTGATGCCCATGGAGAGCTCCTTGCCGTTGAAGAAGTCGCGCAGCAGCTTCTGCACTTTCGGAATACGCGTGGAACCTCCGACCAGGACGACGTCGTGGATCTGTCCTTTGTCCATCTTGGCATCGTGAAGCGCGCGCTCCACGGGACCCAGCGTGTTACGGAAGAGATCGATGCAGAGTTCTTCGAAGCGCGCTCGGGTGATCTTCGTGTAAAAGTCGGCGCCTTCGTACAAGGCATCAATTTCAATACTGGCCTCCGCAGAGCTTGAAAGTGTACGCTTTGCACGCTCGCAGGCTGTACGCAACCTTCGGAGAGCTCGCGGGCTCTTGCGCAAGTCTTTGCGATGCTTACGCTTGAACTCTTCGACGAAGTGCTCCACCATCCGGTTATCGAAATCCTCTCCTCCCAAATGCGTGTCACCGGCGGTTGAGCGAACTTCGAACATCGAGCCTTGATCGATTGTCAGCACGGATACATCAAATGTGCCGCCTCCCAGATCGAAAATCAGAACGTTTTTCTCACCCTTGAGGTTCTTGTCCAGGCCGTAAGCCAGAGCGGCAGCCGTCGGTTCGTTGATTATCCGCAGCACGTTTAGGCCGGCGATTGCTCCAGCGTCTTTCGTCGCCTGCCTCTGGGAGTCGTTGAAATACGCCGGCACGGTGATGACTGCGTCTGTCACTTTCTTGCCCAGGTACGCCTCCGCAGTCTCCTTCATCTTGGTCAAAACCATGGCGCTGATTTCTTCAGGGTTGAACCTCTTCTTCTCACCCTTGAATTCGACGCAGATCTTCGGCTTGCCGCATTCGTTTACCACTTTGAAGGGCCAATGTTTGAGATCCTCTTGGATCTTCGGGTCATCGTACTTGCGGCCGATGAGTCGCTTGGCGTCGAAGACTGTGTTCTCGGGGTTCATCGCCGTCTGCGCCTTGGCGGCGTCTCCGATGAGACGCTCTGTGTCGGTGAAGGCGACATAGCTTGGCGTTGTGCGGTTCCCCTGGTCGTTGGCGATGATCTCGACCCGACCGTGCTCGAAAACGCCGACGCAAGAGTACGTCGTGCCCAGGTCGATGCCAATCGCCGGTGCTTGTGAACGGGAACGGGATGGCATTTTGTCAACGAACTTTGCAGCAAAGTTTTGAGAATGGAATCTCACTCGTGCGAAGCAAGTTCAGTGAAATCTGCTGGCTAGCAGACGACGCGCTGCTTATATAGAAACCTCGTATCCTTCGAGAAAGTTCGAGAGGCGCCCAAACGCTTTTCGACCAATCAGAGAGCAGAATAAATCGTGACGTCGCAGACGGGCGCTGCCATTGGTCGATGGTTTGCAGAGGGTTCGGGAACGTTCTCGCGCCGTCTGCTCCCGTTTTCGTCTGCTTCTGTTTTTGTCTGCTCCAAAAATACTCGACGACGCGCCCGTTTTTACTGCATTCATTGGACGCCTCATGAGTAAGCGTGCGACGCACGTCAGTGAAACAGCGAGGATTTTTTTTTCGTTAACGTCTACAGAGAAGTACTGTCTCGTTATTTTTTTTTAATCGGCTACGCTGGAAGTATCGTTGGCACGTACTTTCTATGGATAAACATCGCGTCGAGTACATGACTACACGGCAGATGGCGGTACGTGTCGGAGCAGCTCAGAGCCGGTCTACGAGCAGCCGACCCGCATTGTGGCGTCAAAGAAAATTGCACTACAGCCAGCTGGCTGCACAAGGTGTACAAGTACAAACGCTCTCGCCACTGATGCGAATTAGATATTTCAGTGCTTGTCATGCTGCGAACAATTTAATCGCTCACCGAGCTTAACAAGTTCGGTTAATCCACTTAAACTGGCGCCAACAGTTCGGTCGTTTATTGTTGCTTGTACGCAGCATATGGAGCCAAGCTATGGAGCCAAGACATAAAAGTCCATCTCACAGCTTACTGATTACTTAGTCGAACACAACATATGCACTCTTTAATAAAGTAAACATAGACTGCCCGTGCTTACACATGCATGCTTGTCTCAGTTAGACGGTTTTAATGAACGTGCGCTCACGGTGAACTTTTTTTTTTTTTTATGCGATGAGTTGGGGGCCGAAACACTGCAGCCGTCGATCTTTTGCTTTCCCAGAATCGCAAAAATGAAACTCTCTGTGTACAATATGTGTTTTTTTTTCTTCATCACCTAAATCGGTTACACGTTTCTAAACAGCCTTAACACCCCTCTCCTTTGTCTCGTCGTCATAAGCATTTGCTCAGATGGATGCTTTGAAAACGCATTACAAAAGTAAACAACAAAATTTCTTTCAACATACAGTGTGTTCAGCCGGAATTAAATTTGGAACTACGAAAAACGTGAGGCACTGGAAGCCTGGCAGTTTATTTCGGCTGCCCTATTCTGGGATTCTAGGACATCCAAGTAAAAAAAAAAAGGAAATTGGAACCAGTTTGGTTTCCCAGCTGGTTCTGAATGGGCCAGGGTTTCCAACCATGGTTTCTCTTGGAGTGGTGTTCTAACTTGATAGTGCAAATGGACTCCATATATAAGCAATAGAATTTCTGAGATGTTACCTTCGAATGATGTTCCATATTTAGGCAGTTAAAATGGGCTTTCAATTGGACCAATCGAGTTTCTAACTGGTTCCTTTATAGGAGCAGTGTTCCAATTGGATAATCCAAATGGACTCCCATTTGGACAAATTGGGTGTCCAACTGCATGTTCCAAATGAAATATCGTTGCTCCAGATGGACAGCCTGTAGTTTTAGTTGGACTCAACATTATTATAATTAGTAGGTCACGTTCCAAGTGAATAGTCAGTTGGTTCAGCCTTTGCCAACATGGTGAGCCCAACTGGCCTTACCAATTGCATCTAATTGGTCTGTCTCATTGCACCCAGTGTATTCATGTAAACATTTGCATATTTGACAAATACAGCAAAACACATATGGTTTTTATTACAAGAACTATCCGCGGCTTAATCTTCTAAATTGTATACATCATTTGTGATATCTCTGCAGTTGAAATTATATTAAATAACGGCGCTTAACTTGTAAGCGGCACTAGCGCCGGCATAAGAGTCCCATGTGATGTACATAAGTTGGATCTGGAGTCGATATGTGTGGGGCTTATGTTAGCAGTGTTTGACTATATACTGCTCCTAGAATGCGGTGTATCCTTGCTTGCTTTACTTGGTTTCCGCAAAAACATGTAGTTGTCATTATTCCAATTACTTTGTATAAACTTGCTTCCGGCAGTGCTCAAAAGTCAGCTTTTCTTTTATACCTTAATATCTCTTACATTGTGTACTTTGCGCTACTAATTAGGAGGAACATTTAATTTCGTGAATGTTTCCTGGGTGCAATAGTTGCCTGCATACGGGACCTGGTGGTTGCAATGGGCGAGTACCAGTTGGCTTTAATGGGTCCAAATGTGTACTAATTTACGATAGTAAATATTCAGTTAATTCTAATTGGAAATCGGCAATGTTATTTTTTTTTCACTGGCATCACTTTTAATTATGAAGCAACTGTGGAATATTGTAAGATACTGTTATGAACTTAATTGTTGATGCAGTGGACTAAACTATCGATGCAGAGCAAAATCTTGCTTTTAAAGTTCATCCTGCGATCGCAAAGAGTAGTTAAAAGAGTGCCATAAAAAAACCTCTTGGGGGCGTTTGTGACAATAATTGGGAGGAAACTCTGGAATATTAACTGTGAGATATGGTTATAAACACATTGGTGGGAACGGTATATACTCTACCGATGCGCAGCATAATCTTGTTGTAAAGATTGTTCGGTATTTAAAACCGCCATAGAAACCCAATAGAGGCGTTTTTGACAATAAATAGTACAAAACTACAAACCATGCCAGGGAGAACCTACGAATATATACTGATATTTACGGCGAAATCTTACGACGGGCGAAAAAAATTGTGTTCATAAACAACTCCCCGTTGAAAACATTGCACTTGTCCAAAATTTCTGGCTGTGAACGAAATTCCTGTAAATGTGAGCAGAATTTATTCGTATCAGATCATGGAGGAAGGAAAACTCGGGAGAGGCCCTCGCTATGCGAGCTGCACGCCAAAAAATGTGCCGGAAGTCACGCGCTTTCGCAAGGACTACTGGGAGTATTAGGCCGCCGGCGCAGCCAATAGCAACGCTGGGTGCAGCGGCATCGTCTGCTGCAATGCCTGCTGCGCATGTGCAAGCGCGCTGAGACTGCGGCCAAGTAGGGGAGATGCAGGGGGGAGTCGCCTTCGAAAAATGTGACGTAACCACCTCTCCTCCTTTTTTTTCCTTCCTCCATGTATCAGATCGCAATTGAGGCCATGTATACTCAGTGCACGTGACTGTACGGAGATAAAAAGCACGAATACTAATTTTCACAGAAAAGCAGACCATCTGGGCATGACACACACTGCAGGCGTAATCATCACGATGAATCAAAATAGCCGCGCATTGAGATTTCATGCCACCTGAGAGGGTCCTTAGGTCACTATTGAGGTCAGCTGCACGAGCGCGTTTTGCGTAAAATTGGCTGCAAAAATAGGGCACAGCGATCGACCTACGCCGCTGAAAAAAAAAACGATAAAGAAATAGTCTGTGAAATTGATCATGAACCCAGGAGCAAAAAGATCTCATTTCCAGCTGGATTACTGAACTGGAAATCGTGTTCTGGAGTATGTTCTGCCTCCAGTATTTCAGCTGCAAAAGTACTTTTCCAGCTGTCGTGGGTACCCCTAATGGAATCCTGCTGCGTCTTCATTTTCATCGGGATTAAGTATGCGTATGCTCGCTGAAACAAGCGTTAGATGGGCAAGTACTATGCCTAAACCTGCATTCGCACTACTGACATGTCATTATCGCGCGTCCAACGCTGACTAACGTAGTCAAGCATTGTTAATTAGATAACGGTATCAAGATATCTGTGGAAAAGCGCTCATGCAAGGGGCTGGGCAGGGTAACTGAAACGACAAATTAAACTTCAATTCTCAACACACCAAAGATTAATGCACGGTATTTATGTTATATGCGCACCCTAAGAGATCGCGTTGACCGGTTTAAAGTGTGTTTGCCGCATCAAAGCAGTATAATGAAAAACCGTAACCAACAAGTGATGCCTTCGTCGAAGATAAAGGCAGCCAATAAAAGATTTAAACAACTAAGATTGGGGGCGGGGGGGGGGGGGGGGGGGCTAGAACTGTTTTCATGTATCCACCCTAACCATGACATAAAGAGCCTATAGATGGGGCCTCATTACGCAAGTTTAAAGTCCAAGGTTGTATTGACTTTTACACGTTTCACTGATTCTTATTTTCTCCCCGAGAACATATGTTAAAACCCGCATGCATTAACTGAAATCGATGGAGTTCGCATTGCATTAACTCTGCACTTGATTAAACTGCACTTGGCAGCTGGCATACGTACTCTACGATAACCATGGCCAATCTCAGCGTAAATACCACGGGTGTTTCAGCTAATTAACTGTCAGAAATTTCTAAAATTAGGGTTATTGAAATGAAAAGAAATCATTTTCAGCCGATGCGAACATTATATATTTAATAAAAATTTGGCTAGTTTATTAGATAACCGACTAAAATTAACTAATAAAGTATTTAATTTGCACAGCCTGGTGGTTAGGGCCAGTGACCAGTTAGTAACCACAGACAAGACAATGCCTTATCAGCTGCTGAAATGGAGAAAGAAAAGTGTCTCTCCCAATCCCTGTTGAGAGAAAGTTCATCGCTCTTTTCATTGCTAGCCATGTGGCCATCATTTCTGAGAACGTCGAAGCAAAAGAATGTGCATTCAAATTAGGTGCCGCAGAGATGTGGGAATACGTCACTAGCGGATGTAGATTTTTACAGAAGTTCCTGCCTGCCCCATGCGTTAAGTTTTGGTTTCGAGCGCGAAAAAAAAAAAGGGGGGGAACCATATATTGCCTCGGCCTGCGGTACTTCAGAGAAAGACTTTTTTTTGGCGTTTAAAAAATTGATATGGCGTCGTCGCCACTGTCCATATGAAAGAGCCTTCTTTTTAATATAAATTTTATTTACTGCTTTACCTGATGCAGTTTTTCAAAAAAAATTTGTTTACCGGTCAAGAGGTAATTACCTCTATCAAATCTATGTGCATATCTGTTGCAAAAGTTCCCAGGCCAAGAAGACTTACCTTTAATGAACGCATACCGCTGCAGTGAAGAGAAGGTGACGCACTGACCGGTTTCGCTATCGCAGACGTAGACGAATAAATACCCTATCACCCATCAGATATATTTTACCAACCAGCGCGCACAGGCCAGTTAGTTTAGGAACTTCTGCAGTAGGTGATAACTACTTCTGCTCGGCTTTGGTAGCCTTTATCGTCATACGTCGTAGCAGCTGATGTTAAAAGATCAAGGCTCACGAAACTGAAAAGCAGTAATAGTTAGTCTGCAGCAAATATATTTTGTTAAAAAACACAATACGCAAAGCAGCTCTGCTGGACCCGGGCTCGCCTGCCGCAGGTCCTAGCAGGAGAGACAGGAGACAAATGTGCTGCGATTGAGCTGAAAGACTTTATTAAAAACTAACCGTTAGTATGTACAATATGTACAAGCACTACAATTTTAAAACCAGTCCATTAAAAGCACCGGCTATAAGAGCGCACAGCGCCTTAAGCCGAACACAGAGTCCATTTAAAAAAAAAACTGCCTAAAGCGCGCACAGCGCACCTCAGTCGACCTCTTCGATGGTGGGCCCAGACTGTGGCGTTGAGGAACTGCCTTGCTTTCCTCCTTGCTGGTGCATCTTCGTCATGTACGGCGCGCAGAACTGCTGAAGTTCCTTGAGCTTGTGCTCGTACTCGTCCGTTTCAGCGAGGCTGTTGCCGTCTATCCAGGAGATGGTGTCCTTACACTTCTCCAGGACACTGTCCCTATCGGAAGAGGAAAGCTTGCTTCCGGCTTCCTCGGCCGCCTGTTTCACGCTGTACACGTAGGCCTCGAGCGCGTTCCTGGAGGCCACGCGTTCCCGCTGGGCGTCGTCCTCCTGCTTGAACCGCTCCGCCTCCGCCAGCATTTTATCTATCTCTTCTTTTGTGAGGCGACCTTTGTCGTTGGTGATGCGGATGCTCTCCTGCCTGCCCGTGCTCTGGTCCTTAGCCGACACGTGCAGGATGCCGTTGGCGTCCATGTCGAAGGTGACTTCAATCTTCGGAACTCCACGAGGCGCTGGTGGAATGCCGTTAAGGTTAAAGGTGCCCAGAAGGTGGTTGTCCTTCGTCATCGCCCGCTCGCCTTCGTACACCTGGATGGTGACTGCAGGCTGGTTGTCGGAGTAGGTGGTGAAGACCTGCGATGTTTTGCACGGGATCCTGGTGTTGCGTTCTACGATGCGCGTCATGACACCACCAGCAGTCTCGATGCCCAGCGACAGTGGAGCGACATCGACCAGAAGCACGTCTCGGATGCTCTCGCTGCTGTCACCGCTGAGGACGGCGGCCTGCACGGCTGCTCCGTAGGCGACGGCTTCGTCCGGGTTGATGCCCATGGAGAGCTCCTTGCCGTTGAAGAAGTCGCGCAGCAGCTTCTGCACTTTCGGAATACGCGTGGAACCTCCGACCAGGACGACGTCGTGGATCTGTCCTTTGTCCATCTTGGCATCTTGTAGAGCGCGCTCCACGGGTCCCAGCGTGCTACGGAAGAGATCGATGCAGAGTTCTTCGAAGCGCGCCCGTGTGATCTTGCTGTAGAAGTCAATGCCCTCGTAAAGAGCGTCAATCTCAATGGTAGCCTCCGCGGAGCTTGAGAGTGTTCGCTTGGAGCGCTCGCAAGCTGTCCGCAGCCTTCGCAATGCACGCGCGTTCTGACGTAGGTCTTTACGATGCTTTCGCTTGAACTCTTCGACGAAGTGCTCCACCATTCGGTTATCGAAATCCTCACCTCCCAGATGCGTGTCACCAGCAGTGGAGCGAACCTCGAACATCGAGCCTTGATCGATAGTCAATATGGACACGTCGAATGTGCCGCCTCCCAGATCAAAAATCAGAACGTTTTTCTCACCCTTGAGGTTCTTGTCCAGCCCGTAAGCGAGAGCGGCAGCCGTCGGTTCGTTGATTATCCGCAGCACGTTTAGGCCGGCGATTGCTCCAGCGTCCTTCGTCGCCTGCCTCTGGGAGTCGTTGAAATACGCCGGCACGGTGATGACTGCGTCTGTCACTTTCTTGCCCAGGTACGCCTCCGCAGTCTCCTTCATCTTGGTCAAAACCATGGCGCTGATTTCTTCAGGGTTGAACCTCTTCTTCTCACCCTTGAATTCGACGCAGATCTTCGGTTTGCCGCATTCGTTTACCACTTTGAAGGGCCAGTGTTTGAGATCCTCCTGGATCTTCGGGTCATCGTACTTGCGGCCGATGAGTCGCTTGGCGTCGAAGACTGTGTTCTCGGGGTTCATCGCCGTCTGCGCCTTGGCGGCGTCTCCGATGAGGCGCTCCGTGTCGGTGAAGGCGACATAGCTGGGCGTCGTGCGATTCCCTTGGTCGTTGGCGATGATCTCGACCCGACCGTGCTGAAATACACCGACGCAGGAATACGTCGTGCCCAGGTCGATGCCGATGGCCGGCGCTCCTGAAGTGGAACGAGATGGCATTGTGTCAGGTTTGCTTTGCAGCAAGGGTTCGTTGAGTTATTCTCGCTTGTGCGATACAAGTTCACTCAGTGAAATCTGCCGTAGAGCAGACGACGCGCGCCTTTTATAGAGACCTCGCAGCCTTCGAGAAAATTCGAGAGGCGCCGGGAGACGTTCTAGCCAATCGCGCGCAAGAGCAGCGCATGACGCAACAGGAGAGCTCTCGGATTGGTCGGTCGATTGCAGAAGGCACGGGAAACTTCTCGCGTCGTCTGCTGCCGTTTTCGTCTGCTCAAAAAATACATAAATAAAACCGGCTTTCTTTGTGAGTTCATCGATCCGCAGGTGAATAAGCGGGGCGCACTGGCTGCAGAAACAAAACCACGCACTTTCTCTCAATGTCCTGACCTTTTTGTAGCCCTTGTGCGTGTTTTCGGGGTGTTTTAAGCCGAAAGGTTGCCGTGAAACCTAGACGCGAGCAAGCCGCTAGTTTCGCTGGCGAGATGGAGATGGCGCACTATGTCCGTTTAGGATAGGGTGCCTAGGAAAACGCGGTCGGCGGTATCTGGTTGTGTTTCTAGTTTCAGATGCTTCGCTGCTCGACTTCTCTCACTAGAGACGTAGCATTGTTTTGTGAATTCGAAGGGCGGTCGCTTCACCTCGCGTTCGCCATTCTAAACCCCGTTGTAAAATTTATTGGCGCAGCCAGCAACTGTCAGCCGATTTCACAAACGCAGCAGTCCTCAGGACCTGCCAACATCGTGGGCTATAATTTTTCGGTGACCCGCAATTGAGCTCAACGTGGGCCGCGGGTGAATCATGCGTCCCCGGGTTTGATACCTGTACCGGGTCGTGGGCGGTGAGACGCAAAAGACGACTGAGGTGGCTGGGGCGTCACTGCGTCACGTGATGCCAGGCAGCCAATGAGAGGCGACTCTGGTCTTTTCCACGCGCGTCGGCCTTCTCGAAACTTCGCGCTCTTTCTAGCAGACGACGGGGTGCGGTGTTGTCCAAGCGAAAACTGTAGCAGCCCCTGCCGCGCCACCGCCCGATGCACGAAGGACAGGGGTCCTGTAATTGAAATAAGATCTCTGCAGAACCCGAAAGCACACCATATGTGATTTAAATTTTGTTTACTGGAATAGCGAGCACGTCAAGCGAGGGAAAACCGGCAGCACTGACTGAATTACATCGACTTTCGCCCTTAACTGATGTAAAACATGACAGTGAGGAAGGCAGCTTTCATTTTCGCCGAGGTTGAATTTAGTAAGCTAACTCGATTAAGTATGTCATTTCTTTTTTTTACAGTACTGAGCACTGGTAGGAGTAGATAAACGAATATTATGACCCCTATTGACCGCAAATTAAGCAACACTTTGCACCTACCTATTTTTCGAATGCAGACGATTGTTTCTTTTCTTTCTGCATGTCTTACCTTTTTTTCGCAGCCTGGCTATGAAACTTATGAAGACGTGAATGATGCCTTGTTTTCGATGTTTATTTTATTTTTCCACGTTAAGCATGCCTTTTTTTTTTTTTTACTCAAAACAGTGTTGCGCGGCACATGAGTGCGAGATTCACAACGCATTTGGAGAACGACGATGCGTGACAACGCTTCGAGTTCAATGCAACAACAATCGATTACTTCAAAACAGTTGCCGCGACCAACGCTTCTGGTCGGGGCACAGAGAAGAGTTGCCGCGCCGCTATCTCTACCGCCTGTCCACGTCCAGACAAGCAGTGGCGTGAACCTCTCAATTTTATCTTTTTCGTTTGTTTTTTCGTCGGCACACGTATTTGGGTACCGTAGTCGGGTACAGCGTAGGCAACTGTTTGCCGTACGACGTCACTGGATTGTTTGCGAAAGATAGCTACAGCACGCAGCCGCAATTATACAGTGCGAGCGAATGTTCTCCATAATGCCTGCGAGTTATCTGCTCTGTGACAATATAATTTTAATTTTTTTTAATTGGTTCTGGGGGAAAGGAAATGGCGCAGTATCTGTCTCATATATCGTTGGACACCTGAACCGCGCCGTAAGGGAAGGGATAAAGGAGGGAGTGAAAGAAGAAAGGAAGAAGGAAATGCCGTAGTGGAGGGCTCCGGAATAATTTCGACCACCTGGGTGTAACAATATAACGATTCTGTTCTATTTTTATTCTTTTCGTCAGTCAGATTTTTTTTTTTTTAGTCCCTGTCTGCATTTCAGTCTCTCACATTGAACTGTGCAGCTTGTATAGACATGTAGAGAGCTGAAACCTTTTGTTGCAGCGACAGCGTGAAGCTTTTTGCATTTTTATCTGACTTTCCTTGTTCACTTAATGGAGGAATTTTCGCTTTGTGTGCTCAGGTCTCGGCTATTGAGCTTACCATGTTCTAAATAAATCGCAGTAAATCCCTTTCCTTTGTGCAATTTACTTTTTAACACTTGTTCGAACATTGCATACTACTGATTAAAAGTGCAGATCACTGTAATTTGTTTCCACGCTCATGACCTCAACATAGTCTTTCTGTAGTGTTACAAAAAAAATAAAGGAGGAAGTGGATGTTAAAGAAAGTAAGAAATGGATGAACCAATAATAACTAACTTGCGTCCGCAACGTTATTAATTTTTGGAAGAATGAAATATGCTAAACAGAACTCTTTTTTTTTCAGTTCAGATTGTGCCCAATACTAAGGCGTATAATAATGCCTTCTATATTGCTTCCTATAAGGTAGATGAGCTGGTATTATGGGACATGATGCGTAGATTTCATACTAACAAAAGTGCGTCGATTGTCGCCCAGACGCTTTTCCGCAGAACCTCTACAAGAAGAAAAAAAAATGCGCACGAAACAATAGGCGCGCCCTGGCGTGATCTTCTCGTCGCAAGGTCATCGTTTGGCCGACGTGGGTGGGAAGGGTCCCCGGCTAGCGTAGTATCATGCTCCCAGGAAGAGCTAGGCCACGCGTTGGCGGCGCACAGCGCATGCGCAAGGAAGGTCGTATTCGGGTCGACCTTGGCCATGGTCGGACGCACCACACACTCAGACTGGCAAATATTGCAAATATTTCTCACGAAGAAATTTGTGGTTGCTGTCGCTGGCAGTCTGTATTCGAAAACTTTTCTTAAATATATTTAAAGGCAAATCATTGGGGGTTATGGCAGAATAGTACGTGACGAAATTAGTAAGGGTCAAAGAACGAACTATGACGAGGGCTGTCCTGATTCATCCCGTACGCCTGTACACACGCAGAGTGCAGCTTTTTTCTTTCGAAGCATGACTAATTAGTAGTGATCGTTATACGATTTGAGAGCACGTGCGACGCCTGTATAACCTTGTACTAGAACGACTGCATACATCATTCGGTAGATTGTGTGCTTGATTTTGACAACATTTTCTTTTTATATTCATTGTACTGGATGAATTTTGTTTTATGGGTCGTTGCACGTCGCCGCCTAGCTAAAATCAAAATAAAAATTTGTTTCGTTAATTTTTGTTAATCATCTAATTATTGATTTATATCAGGTACAGCGTCGCCAACCCTGTGTAGTAATCATAATAATAAAAATAATGGGCTTTTGGCGAAAGGAAATGGCGCAGTATCTGTTTCATATATCGGCGGACACCTAAACCGCGCCATAAGGGAAGGGATAAATGAAGGAGAGAAAGAAAAAGGAAGAAAGAGGCGCCGTAGTGGAGGGCTGCGGAATAGTCTCGACCACCTGGGGATCTTTAAAGTGCACTGACATCGCACAGCACACCGCTGGAGCAGTGCGCTCCGCCCAATAAAAAATAAAATTAGAAAGCAGCCCATGGCTTCCAGGCAAGGTGCCCGTGATCACCTCTCTTGCAAATTTATTGGGCTCTACTGGCCTACAAGCGTTGCCTCTAAATCGCATAAGCTGCGACAAGGTGAAGGTTTTTATGCGAGCAAGTGCGCCGCCCGAGCGCTCTACACAAGGATGACGCGGACTGTACATGATGTCCGCCATACTGTACAATCCAGCTGCACAGACCGCACCGACGTATCTTCACAGTTAAAAAGCGAAAAACTGTAAAGTTAAGAAAAAATAGTCGCCCTGTTTACTTCCTTGTTTGAGTTCTCTTTTCTTCTCTCGAGTTTCCTTCCCTCTGACGCAGCCAGGCTTTGTTGTCCGGGCATTGTTCCAAGCGCGAAACGATTGCAGGGTTTTACACTCGCGAGTGGGATTCCGCTCGGCCGCCGTCAACTTGGCAGTGCTTCCCTCAAGGTCGCGCATTTAATTCTGGAGCGGCATTAGTCATCCGTGTTTTGACTCGCATAGCGTTGCGTGTATCATGAAACCGTCTCCCTCTCTGACGAATCCCTCGACCGCGTCATGGAGTCCCTTTTGCTTATTCTAGCTGATGTTTAATGCGAACGCATTATATATGGCCCACCGGCAAAGAAGCCCGGCGTCGTTGACCGCAGAATCCCAGATGACGTCACGGAGGTATCGGAGAAAAATAAAATTTCTCCCAAAGGCGCCGGGAATTAAACTCTGGGCTTTGACATTGCGAGGACAGCGCCTAACCCATAGGTGACAAAACCCCTTCTTTTTAAAAAAAAAATATGGTATTTATTACACCGAAAATACGTAAACAGTTCACTTATTTAGGCCACAAAACCGCGCTGCTTGTTGGCGAACAGAGGTGAACATAATATACGCGTTTCCCAAGTCTAGCTTTCTCGGGCAAAAATTTTGAAAATTGGAAAATTGTAAGACCGCGGCGGCCGCGTTTCGATGGAGGCGAAATGCAAAAGGCGCCCGTGTGCTGAGCGATGTCAGTGCACGCTAAAGACCGCCAGGTGGTAGAAATTAACCAGACACCTCCACTACGGCACCTTTTCTTTCCTGTCTTCTTTCACTCCCTCCTTTATCCCTTCCCTTGCGGCGCGGTTCAGGCGTCCGCCGATATGTGAGATACTGCGTCATTTCCTCAACAAATCGATTGTCCGGACCCCGTAGAGTATCTGTTGCGGGTCCAATTGGACTTATTTTTGGAAATGTGCCGGAGAGTTTGAAGGTTGCTTCACTGCCGCCACCGGTTGGCCCGGTATTGCACTGCCTCCGGGATCGGCCTTGTCTTTAGCGCGTCTTTACTATCCTGTCTTTCTATCCCATCTTTCATTTCTCCTGCTATCTGCACGTGGTAGCGATTGTGGCTCGGCTTGAGCCAGTGGGCAGGCCTGTACACTTTCCTTTTCTTTCTTCCTGGCAACAACTTCTCTCTCTGTCTCTTCCTCAACAACCAATTTTATTTTCTTTTTCATTTCATTATAAGACACTGTTACTGAAATACTGAAAGTATACTGGTCCATTCTTCTGATATGCAACTAAATCTTTCTTTTAAATTGTTTCTAGTGATCTCATCGAACCGTTAACACTGCCATAGAAAACTAACGGGGAACGCTTTTGACGATATCAAAAACGTTAATAAAGAAGAATACAAGGCTGCATGCGGTCGGGTGATCTGCGGATATATTGATTGTTATAGTGAAATCTTACCTTATGCGCAAAAATTGCTTTCATAAGGGGTATCCAGCTCAAAAATGTTTTGGTCCAGAATTGCTGGGTATGCTTATGCAGACGAAAATACTTTGCACCATGGCGCTCTTTGGCCTAAGGTTCCTTAGCGCGCATTAAAAATATCGTGATCATTATCATCAGGCTTTGTCTGGAGTACCTCAAGGCAGTGTTTTCGGGCCTCTTTTGTTTTTTTTAAATGATTTACCTTCTGATATAACCGTTCCACTAAGGTTGTTTGCATGCGACTGTGTCAAATGCCGCCACGGTGGCTCAGTGGTTATGGCGCTCGGTTGCTGACCTGAAAGACGCGGGTTCTATTCCGGCAGCGGCGGTCGAATTTCGATGGAGGCGAAATTCCAGAGGCCCATGTACTGCGTGATGTCAGTGCATGTTAAAGAACCAGAGGCGATCGAATTTTCCGGAGCCCTTCACTACGGCGTCCCTCACAGCCAGAGTTGATTTGGGACGATAGACCCCATATGATCAAACCGACTGCGTCATATATAGTAGGATCGAATCTTTAAGTGACCAGTTATACGTTCATAACAATTTACAAAAAAATCTAAAATAGTGCAGTTAATGTCAAATGTCACTGAACCCAGTAAAATCAGTCTATATGACTATAGCAAGGAAGAAGGGGTCCCTGAAGTATAAATACAGCATCGTTCCACACGAACTAAAAAGGGTAACAGAATATAAATATTTAGATTAATATTTACTTGAGACTTGTGGTGGAACATGCGCATCAATGACGTATATGTAGCAGGGCAAATAGTTATGCGGGGCCTCGGGCGAAGACTGCATAGCGGAGCTCCTGAAGTGAAAAGCCTAGCGTATAAGATACTAATGAGGCCAATTACTGAATATGATAAAATAGTATGGGACCCACACACTGCAACTGACCGGAATAAATTTGACAGAGTCCAACGATTGACTTCCCGAATAAATATTAGCGCGTGCACTTTCCTACTGAATATATGCAGTTGTGCAAACCTCTCCGCTTTCAAACTAAGAACTAAGTTTGACCGAATAAAATTATTATATTTAATTATTCATAACAAGGTTAAAATTAACTTACCTGAGTAGCGTGTAATTTTACCGCATCATCGTTTCAGGCAAGGCACACTTTACACATACAGCAGCCAGTTACGCGGACATGATACATACAAATATAGCCTTTTTCGGCTGCTGCAATGAACTGCCAAATCCAGTTGCCATATCTTTCTCCATCAGTGCTTTTGCTGCTGGTTTAGCGGCTTTCCTCTTCTCTGATATGAATGCGTCTTAACATGTATTTCTGTTTCTGATGCGTATAATGCAAGTGTATTTTGTCTGTTTTCGCCATAGGTCACCTTTTATAGATAATGCGCCTGTATTGCTCTGTCGTTTATCGTTCGGCATGTAGCAAGCTTTTGCATCCTTTCTTTGTTGTATTTTTTATCCACTCCTGTAAACGCCCTTTCCGGGGCTGGCAGTACAAACAAACAAAATGAGCCCACCCTTCGTTACGTTACTATATTGCTTATCATATACTGGGCCGTAGCTACCACGTATACATCTACGCAGACCCGCTTACGTTTTATTAATTTATTCTCATTTTTTGTTCGTTTCGATCTCTTCGTTTTAACCGAAGCGTATCGCAAATTTGGAGCATTGTAGGGATCAAATCGCAGATCTTGAAAAACTTGTTTTCCATATCTGTGTTTACAACTTTCAAGGTTCAAAGCCTTCATATATTCAGTTAGCACTAACAGCAAACTGATAACGCCAGTTAACACTTCAGCATGCTTTTTTTTTCTTCGTGATGAGAGAAAAAGATGTAAATATTTAAAAGCGAATTAGGAGCCAAAACAAAACATTATCGGGACTTCAAATAAGCTTGCATTTGGCCTAAATATTATTTTCGACACTTCCGGAGTTTTTATTTTTTTTAATGCATATATTAATCCATCTTCTGTGACGATGACAGTTGCAGTTAACTTCCTTTTTTAATCACAGACTGACCCAAAAACGCGCCGAGCTGTTCGAAATGCGATCACGGCAGTAAACAAGTAATGGAAGATGGGGAGGACCACGCCCAAACTCAATGGCCCGGGCATGGCGCGGGCCTTGTCGACCGGGTAGGCAAGGTGGCCAGTTTTTTTTTTTTTTTTATGCTCTTATTACACCTCCGTGCCCCTCCTTGAGCTCACTTCCTGCAATACCCACTAGATGGCGCGTCGATCCTAGCGCTGGAATAAGCCTTCAGGGGGCTTGGCCCTCTCTCAGCTTCTCTTCCCCAAGTGCTTCTCTCTGTCTTTCTCTGTGGGAAGCTGACTCAGTTTCGCTTCTAACAGTCACGTTCACTCATTCATCCCGGCCGCAGCGGCCGACCGAAGCGCAAAAGGTGCCCATGTGATGCGCGATGTCAGCGCATCCCCAGGTGGTCGAAATTATTCCGGAGCCCTCCACTACGGCACCTCTTTCTTCCTTTCGTTTTAATCTCCTCCTTTATCTCTTCCCCCACGGCGAGGTTTAGGTTTCCTCGGAGTAGTGAGACACAATTTCCTTTTTCTTTCCTGTCCTCAAAACCAATTTTCTTTTTCTTTTAAAATTTCCTACCCATTCATTCGTGCTCGTACCTTTATTCATATCTACAGGCACTGACTCAATCTGGCGCCCAATAACCGAGCGTTTTAACGTAGCATCATCATCGTCAGCCTAACTACGCCCGCTGCAGGACAAAGGCCTCTCCAATGTCTCTCCAATTAACCCTGTCTTTTGCCAGCTGCACCCGCCCTATGCCTGCAAACTTTTCAACAAACGAACGCCCACCTAACTTTTTTCCGTCCCCTGCTATGCTTGCCGGCTCTAGGAATCCACTCCGTTACCCTCAAGGGCCAGCGGTTATCTTGCCGTCGCATTACATGCCCTGCCCAAGCCCATTTCTTCCTCTTGATTTCGACTAGGATGCCATTAACACGCGTTTGCTCTCTCACCCACTCGGCCCGCTTCCGTACTCTTAACGTTACACCCATCACTTTTCTTTCCATGGCTCGCTGTGCTGTTCTTAGCTTAAGCTGAACCCTTTTCGTTAGCCTCCACGTTCCTGCCGCGTAGGTGAGTACCGGTAAGATACAGCTGTTTTACACTTTTCTCTTGAGGGATGCTGGTAAACTGCCATTCATGATGAGAGAACCTGCCATATGTGCTAAACCCCATTCTAATTCTTTTAGTTATTTCCCTCTCATGATCCGGATCTGCGGCCACTACCTGCCGTAAGCAAGCGTATTCTTTTACCACCTCCAGCCCCTCCCTGCCAATTGTGAACTGCTGTTACCTTGCTAGACTGTTGAACATTACTTTGGTTTTCTGCATATTAATTTTTAGACCAACCGATCTGCTCTGCCTGTCTAATACCCCTGTCACACGGGCACTTGTAAGGCCTTAGAAATTAAGGTCATTTGCCCCAAAGGCGCGTGACGCGCATCTACACGGCAAAGCGTTGAGACCTTGGCGATAAAGTTCCGTAGCAATAAAGGCGGCCGTCAGCGGCCTTAAAGTTGCTTAAAGGAGCAACCCAGACGGCAGCGCCAGCTAGCGAGCTCAAAGAATAAAAAATTGACGCAATTTTTAGTTTTGAAACCGTAAAAATATCTAATTTATCTTATTCAATGGTTAATTTTGCGTTACAGTGCACTTAACCGTAGAGAAGGCTATGACTAAAGACATCCACACTGCTAAGAAAGGACTTGAACGCTTTTCAGCAGCCGCATCGACACACACGTGCTTGCGCATCTCTCTTTGCTGTTTTTTCTTCGTTTGCTCTTTGTTGAGTGCGTTTTTTGAGTTTGCTTGTGTGCACAAAGACACAAGCAACAAAGCACGCTTCTCGAACACAACGAGGAGCCGAACGGAAAAGTACGCCTACCGTGGTCGGACCGAGAACGATGAAAAAAAAAAAAAAACTTTGTTTCAAAATATCCGTTTCTCACCGTCAGAACGCTCGTTTATTATCGTGATAGCTACTTTTTCCAACTTAAACGAATGCACTCTTAGCTGAAGTGCTACCGTCTGCTTTAATTTCATAATGTTACTAGCGCCGCTTCACACACAGCGGTGACTTTTGGCATTCACGGAGGCCGCGTTCTAGCTCCTTTGGATTTTCCGTGTAGCAGCGTCGCTGCTCCATTTCGGTTTTCCTCCTTTAGTGCAATAAGACAACTTTACGGCAAAAGCCGAGAAGAAGTCACGTGTGACAGGGGCATAACTCATTGATCATTCAGCGTAGCGTACACTGCTAAATTACAGCGCGAATTGCAAAGCATGATCAGTGTCCTAGACACACAAAGCAGAACGATGAGTCTAAAAATTAAGATGCCGAAAACTGAAGTAATGTCCAACAGTCTAGAAAGTGAACACTAGTTTACGATAGGTTGCGAGGCGCTGGAAGTTGTAAACGAATACTTGGAGGAGATAGTGGCCGCTGATCCGGAACACTAGAGTGCAATAATTAGAAGAATCAGAATGGGATGGAGCGCATTTACCAGGTACTCTCGTATTACGCCTCTAGAGAAAAGTATATAACAGCTGCATCTTACCGGTGCTCACCTACGGGGCAGAAACGTGGAGGCTGACGAAAAGGGTTCAGCTTAAGTTGAGGACAACGCAGTGAGCTATCGAAAGGAAAATGATGCATGTACGTTAAGACACAGGAAGAGGGCAGAGTGGGTCAGAGAACAAACGCGGGTTAATGACATCCTAGTCGAAATCAAGAGGAAGAAAT
Organism: Amblyomma americanum; assembly: GCF_052857255.1. Taxonomy (NCBI): domain Eukaryota; kingdom Metazoa; phylum Arthropoda; class Arachnida; order Ixodida; family Ixodidae; genus Amblyomma; species Amblyomma americanum. The sequence continues at coordinate 73,646,353 of NC_135507.1, forward strand.
GGGCTTGGGCAGGGCATGTAATGCGAAGGCAAGATAACCGCCGGTCCTTAAGGGTAATGGAGTAGATTCCAAGAGAAAGCAAGCGTAGCAGGGGGCTGCAGAAAGTTAGGTGCGCGGATGAGATCAAGAAGTTTGCAGAGACACCGTGGTTGTTTCTGGCACAGGACCGGATTAATTGGAGAGATAACGGGGATGCTTTTGTCCTAAAGTGGCCGTGATCAGGCTGCAGGCAGCATGCTGCTGCTGACGATGACATCACTAGCAGTAACTGCCAATGCGCATATACGATATTCACTGCGAACTCTGTGCTTTGAAATGCTCTATTATGCAATATTTTAGCACACGTTACCGCATTCGGCTATCGCTAGCGTCAGTGCTGGACGGTGGCTGCGCGCGATCATCAAGCGCATGCGCAGTCACTCCTCGGAGCGATTACGGTACCGTTGTTACCATACCGCTATCGTATATCACTACATTAGACCACAAAAAAACATCTACAGCTACCATAAAAAAAATATGGCGGGTTTGGCTCACATACAAATCAAAAGCAGCCACGCCTACTGTGAATCACTTGCTTTGGTAGTGCCCTAAGTGCGCGGACCAGCGGCGGAAACGCCAGGGCCCAGACGGCAGTTTCTAGTCGTATAGGATCCGTCCCTCGTCTGGGCCTACCGCGTCCTAAGGGCGCTAGCTGTTCGGTTTTGCCGCGGGATCAGTCACCTGCCCCATGGTGTGTAGGGCGGGGGCGCTGCTCTGTGGCTGGCTTCGCACCCACCTGCACAGCTATCCCCCAACCTTTAGGCAAGATTTTCTAATCAGTCGTCATCATCATCATATTGGCTGCCACGCGCGTAAACAGTTAGGTAATGGTATACGGAAGCACTAATTTCAGACTTTTTAATACGCTAAAGCGTTCCCCTCCGCGAATGCACGCCAAACTTGCTACTGATCCGGAGTTCCCGGGTTCGAGCCCGACCGCGGCGGCTGCGTTTTTATGGAGGCATAACGCTAAGGCGCCCGTATGCTGTGCGATGTCAGTGCACGTTAGATCCCCAGGTGGTCGAAATTATTCCGAAGCCCTCCACTACGGCACCTTTCTTTCACCTTTCACTCCCTCCTTTATCCCTTCCCTTACGGCGTGTTTCAGGTGTCCAACGATATATGAGACAGATACTGCGCCATTTCCTTTCCCCAAAAAAACCAATTATTAACTTGCTTCCGACGGGAACAGTCAGCTGGTGCACGGGCGGGGTGGCATGGGTCGGTTCTGAGAATGGGGCGCAGTAACTGTCTTTCTCAGAATGGAACGATAGAAGAAGGGGGTGAAAAGAAGGAGCGAGAAAGAAACACATGCACGCATCTAACCGTGTGCACAAACTTTAGCACAAAGCCCAATAGGGTAACAAACAAGTTGGAGTCGACATTTTTTTATCTGTCCTTTGCAGACTTTCTTGCTTGAGCGCACCACACCAGCAAGACGCCTAGCTAAATGGCGGCCCTACATTGAACACATGTGGGCTGCCCGTAGGGACAAATGGTAGTTCTTCTTCTCGATTAGACCTTCGAAAACTGACTTGTGACAGATGCGCGTTCTGCAGAGGCGAGCCCATATGGGCTTTTTCAAAAGGAACCTTTGTGGCTGCCCCAGCCCCAATTGCCCTTGGTGGGATCCTCAGAGGCCAACCATCGTACCGATCTGAACAACCCACCTGATTTTTTTTGTAGTGAGAGCTACACTGGGCTACCAGTCGAACATTTCGCGGTACATGGGAGAGGCCAGTTGTGCGCATGCGCCGTTACCATGGCAACCGAAGAGAAGCAAAGTGCGGTGTGCGCTTCGCCGTCGTCGCGGCCGCGCGCCCGCTCAACCGTCCCAGTTCCAGTTCCAAAAACTTTTATTTCCATCAGAAATGGAGGCCCTCTACTCCGTACCCCTGGCGCACAGGCCTAGGGTCAGAGGCCAGGGCCTCCGCGACTAGATGCAGGCAAAGAGTTGTTGGCTCTTCGCGGCCTCTGCCGCCAGATGGATGGCTTTCTTCTGGGTCGCGGGGTCCGCGCTTTGCAGAGGGGTTTCCCAGGCTTCTCTACTATCTATTCCTTCCCTCACCACTGGGGAGTGTACACACTGCCAAATTATATGGTCGAGGGTCCCCCTTTCTCCACATTTTTTACATTTATCTTCTATGTCCTCGTCTTCTAGGACGTGTGACGTCCATACAGGGTTTATGAAATTTCCGGCCTGTAGCCTTCTCCAGGTTACTGCCTCTCTGTTCCCGAGCTTCTTGTCCGGAGGAGGAACAGTTCTTCTCTGCAGTCTGTAATTCTCTCTGATTTCTGTGTATGTTTGTAGTCTCTCGTCTAGTTCCTTGCAATCTGGCGGTTCCGCTTCTGCTCGGAGGTAGAGATCTCGAGCTAGAAGGTGCGCCGCTTCATTGCCTGGTACTGACGTATGAGCTGGTGCCCATATTAGGCTAATTTTTCTATTCATCTTTTTCCCCGTTAGAATCCGCACCGCTTCTGATGCGACTCTACCTGTTCCATAATTGTAGATGGCTGTATTACTGTCACTTATTATATAGTTTGCCTCTGTTCCCACGCAAGCAAGCGCTATTGCTACCTCTTCTGCTACTTCCGAATTGCGGCTGCGTATCGTAGCTGCTGATATTGCTGTACCCTTGCCATCCACCACTGAGGCTACAGCTGCTCCCAGTCTACCGCTCGCCGCATCCGTGTATGCTACCGTCTCCTTATTCATTTCGTTGAAGCGTCTCATGAGGGCTTCGGCTCTCTTTTCCCTCCTCTCACTGTTGAAGGTGGGGTGCATGTTTCTCGGAAGTGCGTCTATTCTGAACCGTCAAAGCCGAGCGTGACGTCACGCGCATGAACGGTTGTGCGCATGCGCCGATACCATGGTAACCAGAGAGAACCCATATCTGAGCCGCGTTCTTCGTCGCCGCCTCGCCGCACACCGCTCTATCACCCGAACCCCGTGTCGCAGGCGCAGGATTGCGTATAAGAGGCGGAGATGTAGTGGGCGTCTGCATCACAACGTTTGACATGTATGCACAGAAGGAGAGTCAAGCCGCTGCTAAACGGCGTTATAGACAAGACAATATTAATTCTTTCGGTCCTGAAATTGTCGGCTTGAAGTAGGCTTGAACCAAATAAGAACACTGGAGTCTGCGTGTACGTGAAACAAGCTGTCACCGCTGCCAGACATCTCCCTTCGATCGCGGTTAATAATGGTGAAGCCTGCTGTGTTCGGCTTCTGGAAAGCGGCATTATCATGCAAGGAGTCTACGTGGCACCGGGAACATCTGTCAAACAGACGATTGATGTGGCTGCCACGTGTATACCAGCCTACGGCACGGTTTCACAGTTGTGTGTGACTTTGGGCGATTTAAACAGTAAACAGGACTCTCTTAGTCAGTGTATGAAAGAAAAGTTTGACTTTAATTTAGCTTCGGACCCTCACGTCCAGACTACACATAGGGGAACTACTATAGAGCTTGTATACTAAAGAGGCTCTACCAAATCGAAATATTGTATCGACAAAATTGAGACCGCTGCATGCTACTTCTAAGATCATCAGGCAGTCTTCGTCTCTGTCAAGCAAAATGAATAAAAGATGTGTATACCCAATGTCTCTCATTGCTAAGCATACAGTGACCACAACAAGCTCAGCCGGGGAAACACCTCTCGCTACGTATATCCTGGCATAGCCGAGCTAAGACACTGCCAATTTTGTTTTTGTAAGCCATAGGGCAATGTGGGCTGCCCACGATGAGCCCAAATTGGAGGCCGCACACATTGCCCCGACGATGCTGGGTGCAGTTCGTATAGTGCAGGTGTGTGTTCCGAACTATAATATAACGAAGTTCGGAGTGTCGCAGAGTACCCAGTGCATCCTGCCTGGTATAGGGTGGCGAGTTATTCCCCAGTACGGGCCGGTCGCACAATTTACATTTCTGCGAGAACCAGAGACATGCAAGTTTTGTAATCGAGTAAACATACTTAGAACTATTATATAAACAATTCATAAGAGTAAAAATGGGCACGTACGATACAAATTAGCGAATTAAAAGATGTATACATGACAGGGTGCAGGCACGCCGGTGCGTTCAGCCCCGCTATGCGGACGACGTATACGACAGACTGCGGTATTGCATCGGCAGCCCTATTTGGGCTTGACGAGGTTCTGCAGCAGCCCTCGAGTATCGAAAAATGGCCAATGTGGGCCCCATGGTGGTGCACCCACTTTCCAGGCACCGCCACAGCCGATGTTAGACCCGCAGCGATATTCGTCGAGTGAACAGTCCCATTTGGGCTTTCCGCGGTTTTCCATCGTGGAACCCGCATCTTTGTTCAGTCATCTGCCCCCTCAAGCCGACGGGTGTCCGAGGCAACCTGGACATTGGAATGTGGGCTCAATTAGCCTTTGCAAGCGCCGATATGGGACCCATTTAGGAACAACAGAGGCAAGCCCAATGTAGGCTTGCCCACTTATTCCCCACATGGGGCCGGCGTAAGTAATAGAGGAGTTGCCACAGCTACACGCACTTGCCCATGTGGTACCCACATGGCTCCGGAATCGTGTGCAGCTTGCGCACAGTTGACACCAGAGCAGAAGAGGTGTAATTCTATTCCGAAGTTATTCTATTCCGAAGTTATTCTATACCGGAATTTCGTTATGTTTTCACTTCGCGCTACTGCAATTTCGTCCTCCTGCTTTGTCGTCCTTTTTGGTATAACCACACTTACTCTAAAAAACAAGCTTATAACAGGGACAACACTCAGGCATTATGGGACTGGCCACCATCGCCCTATATCGTTACAGATCCCTGCTCGAAACCGCCCCAGTTCCTCGGCGACTAGTTCACCTTACCATTCGAGCTTCTCGCACATACCTGGAAGCTCTGGTTAAAGCTGTCCTCGCCCCATAGCACCAATCTTGGTGCATCAGTAAAAATGCTATCTCTTTCTTTCTACATGGTATCGCTGGCCAGTGCTGCCGACATGTCCATCATTCTTTGACAAAAATTTAGAATTTTTTGAGACTGTAAGGTACTGCTATAGAAAAATATTGAAGGCAATGGTCCATTCTTTCGATATGTGACAAAATGTTTTTTTTTTGTTGTTGTGCTTCCATCGCTCGCATCGAACACTTAAGACTGCCATAAAAAACCAATGGGGAACGCTTTTAACGATAGCAAAAAGGTTAATAGAAAAAAAATGCAACACTGCCGCCGGGTGATCTGAGGATATATTGATTGTTATAGTGAAATCTTACAACATATAAAAAAAAATTGCGCTCATAAACTCCTCCCCTTTCAAAAATGTTTTTGTACAGAATTGTTGGCTATTTGCCGGGCAAAAATCTAACTTTCGCCTTCGTGTTCAATGTCAGAGTATCTTACAAAGCAGCTCACAACGTTGAGTAGTGGAGCTATAGTTGGCGCAGTTTCGAGAACACGATTTGGAAACAGCGCGCTGTGTCGAGTCGCTGAGTGTCCCGCGTTGACCAGCGCTCTGTTTTCTCAACGTGCTATCGAAAGCAGCTGATTCCCCGAGGCTTATTGGTAATGCGACAGACACACAATTGCGGTGCCGCAAAGCGCCGCACAAATCTTCATGGGTCGTCCGTAATTGTGCCGGCCCGTTCGAGGGGGCGCTGCAATCAGCGAAGCGAGGGAGGACAACGCTCTCGGGACCACACAGAAAGGACGGCCAGGGCGGGCTCCTTTGATGTAACCGCGCGCCATCCGTGTCGGGTTACGAACTAGCGCTAGCGCCATCTCTGATCAGAAGCAACATTTCGGTGGGGATCGATATAAGCGCACCCGCGGTAATGAGGAAAGTTGAAAGCGCCGAATGCGCACGCGTGGTCTGCATCGTAGTTTGGGGCGAATAGATCTGCACGTAACTCCGGAAGACCTCCTCCCTGCAGCCTGGTAAAATTAAAAACTTCGCGTAAGGACAGCGCACTTGTCTCCTGACTTCCATCTGAGTCTAAAAAAAGTTCCTCGAAGGAAGCGAAGTCCGGAATGAACGGCTCAAAAAGAAGAGCGTTGAACTAAGAACGAATTAAATAGCCGGCGTCCGGGCAACAGCTGTTAGAAAGTAGCGGCAAGCCGCTCCCGATGCTAATGGCGTATTGTATATATAGCTGAGGGCATTGACCTATGCCAGAAAGCGTGTCCGTGACAGTGACTGAAACACTTATTACGCCCTTGACGACGCCCCTGGCTCAAGTTGGCGCAGTGAGAGACATATTGCGAGTCGGGAGCTCATTCATAATTCATGTGGCAAGCCACACCCTTACGTGTCATATCCGAAATAGACTTGGCTGTAGACGCTTAATGACGTTGCAGCATCTGCGACGTTTCCATTCCTCGGTTCATGAATGAAGAGCGATGCGTTTCATAATGCCGGTCGTTGCTCGTCGTAATAGTGTGTTGTTGATAAAAATTTTAATTGCGAGACTTTTGAACGAATAGATGATCAGCCGGGCCTGCTTGCATGTGAAAGAGCTTAGGAGACCGAAACTATGAAACAGTGCCTTCCTTTCACGAATGTAGTCTGTATACATCACTCGAGAGTTGTCTGTGCCTGTGGAGTTCAAGAAATCCAAGAAACAGGCACCCCTTCGGGGTTTCCGTCATTAATGCGGGATTTTTTTTTTCTTCAAATGAATCGAACGTCATTCAACTTGGAACGTTTTAAACGGATATTGAACTTAAGTGTCTGTAATAACTAATTGAAAAACAGATTCAACACAACCCTTTGGTATGGTATGGTATGGTATGGTATGGTATGGTATGGTGTGGTATAATATGGTATGGTGTGGTATAATATAGTATGGTAAGGTATGGTATGGTATGGTATGGTGTGGTATGGTATGATATGGTATGTTATGGTATGGTATGGTATGGTGTGGTGTGGTGTGATGTGGTATGGTATGGTATGGTACGGTACGGTGCGTGGTGTTTAACGTCCTGAATAAGCAAAACGGCCGCAACTGTGAGAGACACCGTAGTAGCGGGCTCCTGATTAATTTGGCCTAACGATTAATGTGGCCTAATTAATTCATGGCCATTCAACCTGCCGTTATTTAACGTGCGTTGACATCGCACAGCACATGAGCCTTTTTGCGTTTAGCCGCACACTGTAGCAGCACTTCCCGCAGCACGAAGTTTTACAGCACCGAAAACCGCAAATTCACACGGCGGAAAATTCGCCTACCAGGCGAAAAAAATGTACAGTCCTCCACACACTTGTCTGGAACGCTCGAACGGCGCACTCTGTTGTGCGCTGATGACAATCGCCGCTTTCTGGCAGACACGATATAGCTTTTCAGGACTTAAGGAGCTAAACATGATCCACATGAATGCGCATGCGATTCACGATAAGGTCTCGTTTCGAGCCCTAGAACACCCATATTTAGATGACGCAAGCGTACTCCTCTCCAGTACTCTGTTCCAGCATTTTAGGCAGGTGTGTGGACGACTGTACAAGAAGGAAAGAAGCAGATTCCTTCAGTTCACGAATCCCGTATCAATCATACTGCATCCATATCATGACGCTCTTATGCATTAGTTCATAGCCAATAATTCTGGACAAAATCATTTTTGAGCGGGAAAAAGTTTGAGTCCATTTTTTTTTTCACATGTTGTAAGCTTTCACTTTAAATAACGAACAATATATCCGCAGATCTCCCGTCGGCAGGATTGCATTTTTTTTTTGCTATTAACGCTTTTTCTATCGTCAAAAGCGTTCCCCACAGGTTTTCTGCGGCAATCTTAACTACTTGATGCGAGCGATGGAAAAACTTTAAAAGAAAGATTTTACTGCGCGTCGGAAGAATGAACCATTACCTTCAATATTCCTACACCAGTATCATACACTTTTTCAATTTTCAAGATTTCTGCCCACGAATGTTGGACATGCACATTGGGAATAAACTGCACTCGATACCCTGTGTGATAAAAGGCGAGCTACTTGCTATCCTTAATAACTTCAATAAGCATTCAGACATTAATAGTGATTGAAACATTAATTTTTCAGTTCTGAGTTTCATTGGGCGACCTCCAAGCTCTAGTAAAAACTATTAAACGATAAAAGTCACTTTGGAGTAGTTCGTATCATACAGCATATGTTACGGTTTTTGTACGTATCACGTAACAATGATGCACACACGAGTATACGTAAAAACAAAAAAAAGATCAGAGAGTTGCATGGAGCTTTGCCGCAATGAACAATTCTCGCATATACGAATAGAAAAAAAAAAGGCAAAAAGCAATTAACAGTTGCATATTGAAAATGTCCTACTGCTACACGGAATGAATTACAGTGTTTCAAAATTAATAAACTCACTTCGAATTTGCAGTTTGAGGCAGCGGCTTGTATTCCCTCTGTTCGCACAATGTCCTAAACTGCCTAGTTTAGACTTAAGAGGGACTGCAACGATCCCAAGAACGCAGGAAAATACTATTCGTGTAGAGTTTCTCCTATAATTTTCTTTTAATTTTACTTTCAAAGTTCGACGAAGGCTAAGTTCGAATGTTAAATTGCTAAAAATAATGAACACCTGTTTCCCCAAAAAACGCTTAGCGGGGCGCTTGAATTCTAGAACCTGTTTTCTCCTTGGATGTGTTCCGAGGCGTCAGCCTAGTAGCGCCCTTTGCACCGACCGTGGATGACGAATCCCCGTACAGAGTTTTAAATAGACAATGAGGATGACTGTATTTGGAATATAAAATAAAGAGACTGCATACAAAATTCGATTACTGGGCTCATTGCTGCTGTGTTAATTTTGATCAACTAAAGATGCGTTTTATACGGAGAAATTTCGGCATGAAAATGGAATATTCATTTTCCAGGAAGTCAGTTCACACTATAGAGACCTTGATGATGGCATCGAGCCCATTATGGACTCCGTGATTACCTTCTGGAGCGTAAACAATGAAAGTCGAGAAAAGCGTATTGACGTCACCGCAGTTTACTTTGTTTTGGAATCGGCCGGTGATGGCGCCACATTTATTTCATTTTTTTATTAATGCGAAAACATTATATGGCTTATCAGCAGCGAAACCCGGCCGCTTTGACCAAGAAGAGCGCTACCAAATCCTCATGACGTCACCATGATATCGCATGCCGTTTGCAGTAGACAAAAAGATAGTAATGCTGGATAATAGGCATTGAAGCAAAGACATTAGACAAGACAGTAGTAGTAAGTGAAAGAGATGTTTAGTGATAGTCAGAGTGGTAGTTTTGGAATGATAATTTGCGTTATTAATTAATGATGAAGGTGAATAATGGCAATGGCAGTGATTAAGGCCATTAAGTTGTAGGCCTTTATTGTAAAGGTATTTAGCTCAACGGCCTTTAGGCTGGAGGCTGTCAATGTAAATGACTTCATGTAATGGCATTTATGTCAAAGGCGTTTAAACTAAAATCATATGTGGTAAAGGCCTTTAGTGTATTGGCCTTTAGGTGGAATGATGCTTTCGCATTCACAGCAGGTAAGGACCTTAAGCGCCCGGCGTAACTTTTTTTCGTGCCGTACAAAAGCTCCGTTTTCAGGGAAAGTAGCATCTGTGTCATTGAAACGTGGTAATCTATGTATGCGGACAAAATTTAATTTAACATGGCTAATGCTGCGTGAGAAAAAAACTTCCAAAAATGTCTGCCGTACAGATAACTCTTAAGCCGCAAGCAGCGTTCCATTGCAGCAGAACCCAACGGATGTCGCGTGCGTACTACGGAGTGCAGTGACAACAACGTATGCATCTTGGAATCAAGCGTGCCCATTTTGTGGCCAAGGAATTCGCTCTGATCTATCCTCATCAAGCAACTATATAGCCCGGCGACCAGTGTTGCTGCCCTTTAATGTCACACCGCCTACCGCTTGGCAGACACTTTGCTGATTAATGAATGCTTGGAAGGATGCACTGCTTGGAATGATCCACAGCTTTCCGCTGCAGCGTGAGAACGGCATGGGTGCAGTGCAGCACACATGGTCGACAGGCCCCCAGTGCCAACTGTGTGAGCGTGAATGCGCGTGAGGAAGACTCGAGCTTGAGCTTCGCCAGCTTCCCACGGGTGGCGTATTTCGCCTCTCCTGCGGCACACCAGTCACGACGCAACCAACGAACCTACGAGAGACCAGCGAAGCCAGAGCGAGACAGGAAAAGGAAAGTAGAAGTGTAGTAGGAGCAAGAATGGCGCGCGCAGAGCGTCGCCATTCCGCGTGAGAAAGGGAAAGGCCGTTAGTCTCCCTGCCGCGCCGGCAGATGGCGCCACCAGAGCTGGGCAGGTGGGCAGGCCGTGCAGCGGCAGCTTTGCACTCGCAGGCTTCTGAGGAGTAGGAGTGTTTTTGTACGAGCGGCGACTGCGGAAATAGGAACCGGCGCCCGCCGTGATGTCGTATTAGCGCGGGGGCGGAGAGTATCTTGTTTCCCGCGGCGGGGCCGGGAAAGTGGGCGCTGGTGGGAAGAAACATTGTTCCAGCCTTGTCTCCGGGTTCCCACGTATGTCTCCGGCGGGTGCTAAGGACGGGCGGGGGAATCGGAGACAGGATAAAACAGCGGCCGCGCTATGCGATTGACGGCCGGCTGTGCACTGTTCTCACGAGTTCAGTGGAGGCAAGCTGCAGCGACATTCGTTCAATCATTCGTTCGTACAACGGCGAGCATTTGTTTCCTCGTTCCTTCGTTCAGCCATTGGCTCATTCAAATCAAGGGAGTGGGCTCACGAAGTGTGGCCCCAGTGAGCGCATCTGCACGACTACAAGCGCAAGCTACACTATTTTCGTTGGGAGGCTTTCCTTGGTAGCAATATGACTGCGTTCAGTGTATGCTAATTATTAATTACGCCGTAAGTTAAGTTCTACCATCACTTGGGAAAGTCCCTTGAATTCATTCATTCATTCAGTTTACTTCCTTATTCATTCAGTCATTCATCACAGAATGTAGTGGGGACGTTCTTCCTACACCCAAGTTTGTGAGCGCATGTGCTTATTCTATATTAACACGACAGCGATAAAGGCCCCGTTACGCAGAAAATCCGCTGTCGGCGCTGTCGGCGTTGTGAGCGACAAATAGGGCGGCGTGGGGTGGCCCAGGCAGCCACCCCTGGAGAAGCAACCTAGGTGGGCAACCTAGGTCACGTGACCTTGTGGGGTCATCACAACCTGCCCACCAGATAGTGAGAAAACTACCCCCACTGGCAGGTGGCAGCTAAATTAATGGTTGAACGAGAGAAGCTGCTAGAGAAGAGCAACCTGAATCGCATAAGACAGACCCACCGGTGGCTCAGCACCTGCCGTCGCAGTGCAGTGGCGCATCGCTTGACCTCTGCACCACTGCGCAAGGAGTGGTATGGGGACTCCCAGGGGCATATGAATCTAAAGTCGGGAATGACCAATTCCACATATATCGACATACGCAACGGAGGAGCATGATGCGCTAAATAGTTGTAACCTGTACGCTGCAAAGCCTACAGGACCGCGGGCTTAATCGACGGCACAGTTACTGCGTTTACAAACGCATGCACCAAACTGAACGATAGCGACAGCGCTCTAACTGCAAAGAGACCACTCTCACCGGAGACAGGTCTTTTAAAGTCTAATAAAGACCAAAAAAGAAACGAAGTACAGATGTCGGCCGCCGCGCTGGCTCAGTGGTTAGGGCGCTCGGCTATTGATCCGGAGTTCCCGGGTTCGAACCCAACCACGGCGGCTGCGTTTTTATGAAGGAAAAACGCTAAGGCGCCCGTGTGCTGTGCGATGTCAGTGCACGTTAAAGATCCCCAGGTGGTCGAAATTATTCCGGAGCCCTCCACTACGGCACCTCTTTCTTCTTTCCCTCCCTCCTTTATCCCTTCCCTTACGGCGCGGTTCAGGTGTCCGCCGAGATGTGAGACAGACACTGCGCCATTTCCTTTCCCCAAGAACCAATTATTATTAATACAGAAGTCGCCACCAGAGGCCGTTTTTCACGTAAACTACGTGTGCCGACACTGAACATGTTTCACTGACCCTAGTGGCTATGTTACACCGCCATTCACTTCAAAGCGGCTGCTACCAATCCTTCTCGGTGTCGACGTCATGACTTCGATTCGAGCAGCGGGAAAATCTTTAAATTCAATTTTCGCAACTATAAATAGTTGTATTTTTTCTTTTTTTGCTGCCGAACAAACGTTAGCTTACCCAAAAAGAATAAGAAATAAATAAATATATATACTAAGAGCAGCAATTGCATGGAGTTCCCTTAAAACTCTTTCCGCGGTAGAACCTTGAGCGAAGAACGCCATCTGTACACTCTATAGACGCAAATACGCCCGTGTGGGAATAAAAAGGGAATAAGCCGTCCTCTAGTGCACACCCTTTTATAGAAGGGAGTGTGCTATAGGACATGTTACTCCCTTCTTACTCTTTTCAGTTTGCGGTGTACCCCAGTTTTTTAGCACGTAAATCGAAAGCCAATCAGGAGGATGAATATCTCGTCTAGACGGCGCCAGTTCGGGAAGCAGGCAGAGAAAGACTCGCTTCGCTATTAATAATAATAATTGGTTTTTGGGGAAAGGAAATGGCGCAGTATCTGTCTCATATATCGGCGGACACCTGAACCGCGCCGTAAGGGAAGGGATATAGGAGGGAGTGTAAGAGGGAATGAAGAGAGAGGTGCCGTAGTGGAGGGCTCCGGAATAATTTCGACCACCTGGGGATCTTTAACGTGCACTGACATCGCACAGCACACGGGCGCCTTAGCGTTTTTCCTCCATAAAAACGCAGCCGCCGCTTTTATGCGAAGCATAATAGGGACACTACTTAGCTCAACCATAGCCCAGCCTGGCGCGGCCGCGACCACCAAGACTAACTCCCGCTCCTCCCGCTAGGGGCGCTGCAGCCGATCACGTGGTCTGACGTCACGCCAGCTGAGGAGAGCCGGGGCTCAACTCGCGCGGTCGCCGCGCGGCCGCGACCACCAAGGCTAACTCCCGCTCCTCCAGGAGATTGCTAAACAACGAAGAGACTAGCCTGACTTACGGGCAGGCGATACCGAATCCCTTTCACAAATCTATTATGCTTCGCATCCTAGGCTTAACCTTAGCTAAGCCAGGCCATTTTTTTTGTAACTGCTTCCAGCTGCCTGTCACGTGACGCGGCGGGCGTTACGCGACCGTTGCGCTGTCAACCCCACCCTACCTTGGTGGCAGGAGGCAGCGATGCGTTCCCTTGGACTCCAGAAGTCCCGCGCGCAGGCGGTGATTAGTTACGCAAGACGTAGCGGTTTCTGCACGCCGTCCAACGAACTCCGCTGATATAAGAGTTCGTTCAACGTGGGAACCGTGTGCGGGGGCAGGTGGTGCCTAAAACAAGGCTGGACTAACAACTCCAGCCTGTTAGTCCAGCCTTGTCCTGTGCAGGTTCTCTTCTTGTCCCTCGTCTTTTTGCGGCTGGTAAAAATTAATGTTCGACATGTCACACCAACTGGCCCACCATTTAGCCTTGCTAAAACATTCGTCGGCGCCTTTAAGCATAATAAGGCTTATAAGCTGTGGGTGACCGAACGTCAGGAGCCAGGTGCAATCGCTCAGAAAAGCCGCTGATGGTATCACCAGGAGAGTACAAGACGAGCATTGAGGAAGTGCAGCTAATGTCGCGAAGGTATATAGCGGCGGGCATTTTGGAAGATACCGGCTGAGTGGCCAAGGGTGATTCAGAAGCCACCGTTCTGGGGCGTCGCCTAGCCAACCGCAGCAGTGGCCTAGTCGTTTGAGCATCCGCTTCGTATGCAAGATTAGAGGTGCGAGGGTCGAACCCCAGTGCCGCCGGACATCGCATAATCATCATCATCCTGACTATGTTAACTGCAGGGCAAAGGCCTCTCCATACCCCTCCAATTAACCCTGTCCTTCGCCAGTTACGCCCACCCTACGCCTACAAGATTCTTAATCTCTTCCGCCCACCTACCCGCCGCGGTGGCTCAGTGGTTAGGGCGCTCGGCTACTGATCCGGAGTTCCCGGGTTCGAGCCCGACCGCGGCGGCTGCGTTTTTATGGAGGAAAAACGCAAAGGCGCCCGTGTGCTGTGCGATGTCAGTGCACGTTAAAGATCCCCAGGCGGTCGAAATTATTCCGGAGACCTCCACTACGGACACCTCTCTCTTCCTTTCTTCTTTCACTCACTCCTTTATCCCTTCCCTTAAGGCGCGGTTAATGTGTCCAACGATATGTGAGACAGATACTGCGCCATTTCCTTTCCCCAAAAGCCAATTATTATTATTATCATTATTAACCGCCCACCTAACCTTCTGCTGCCCATAGCTACGCTTGCCTTCTCTTGGATTCCACTCCGTTACCCTCAAGGATGATCGGCTATCTTGTCTTGGCGTATCTACCGTTCTCCAGGTGGTGCAACCTTTACCCTGGTGTGGTGCTCGGCTTCTCCGATGTGAAATGCTTGGAAAATGCGTCTTTGACCCCACCTTGTGAAGACGGAAAACACCTTGTGACATAGCGCTCGTTAGCCAAAGCTCGTCTTTAGCCATTAAAATTCGTTACCGTTATCATAATCATCATCAACCGCAGCAGCCACGCCGACTAATTTGCACGGCTATACACAAGCGGCCACTCCTCGAAGCACAGTCAATGGTTATCACGCGCTCCAGACCGCAAAATATTTATGTAATGAGCCATTTGCGCGGATCTGTAGCAAATTAATTTTTAAAAATTTTATTCTGCACCATTTATGAACGCCTATACTATGGAGATGTTAATATAGTGCATTGTAGATGCCGCATACTTCAGCAAGCGCTGTGAGCAACTTCTCAACCCAATCCTTCAGGGTTGGAATCACAAATCCATATATCGGTTACCGATGCCGGCATAATTGGTTTTTGGTTTTTTGTTTTTTTTTGGGGGGGGGGAAGAAATGGCGCAGTATCTGTCTCATATATCGGCGGACACCTGAACCGCGCCGTAAGGGAAGGGATCAAGGAGGGACTGAAAGAAGAAAGGAAGGAAGAGGTGTCCGTTGTGGAGGGCTCCGGAATAATTTCGACCACCTGGGGATTTTTAACGTGCACTGACGTCGCACAGCACACGGGCGCCTTAGTGTTTCGCGGTCGGGTTCGAACCCGACCGCGATGCCGGCATAAAGGTTGAGAAACGACGGTGTATCACACGTACGGGAAATGCGTCAAAAACAGGCAGAAGCGCGAACTAGAGAACTACAACGTGAGTTCAGGATATTCCACTGCTAAAATGAAGAACTCCAAAGGGACGTGGCTATGGACCCAGCATGCAATGAGCAGAATCAATAAGCGTTGGTCCAATTCAGTGAATGCTGAGACTGTAGAAGCTTGGACAAGTTGGTGTGACATTGTTTCTCAGCAGCGCAGGAGACAAAAACATAACACTGCCGTGTCTGTGCACTTGTCTCGTCCTTTGTCGCCTGCGCTGCTGAAAAACAATTTAGTGAGTAATTGACACAGTACCTACAAAGGGGAGGTGGGGGCAGACGAAGCCGCAAGATCTGCTTGAACCGTAACCCCTGAATTAGAGGTATACGGGAAAGGCATTTGTCCTTGCGTCGAATACGCCTTTGGTTGAATATTATGGTGACGACTGCGATGACAGGGGAAAGCTTCGTCCCATGTAAACAGCCCTATTCCAGTCGCATAATTATACTGTCACCGCCTTGCTTTTAGGGGTTGGATTGGGCTGTGGCTGTTGCAGGCCACAGGTGGGACTATACCTGCAGCCTTGTGTAACACAGCCAGCAAAGGCTCCACGGCAGTGAAACTTAGATCATTATTAAGGTCGACCATTTGCGGCACAGTTCTATTATCTAGCAGTCCTGAAACGTGGTAACTGGCGCTAAGAAAACACAAGGGACAACGAAAAGATACCGACTGTACACACGCTATGTCTAGACACGATATGTGGAAGGACACAGTTAATGTCTAGCGTGTGTCTCATCGCTAGCTTTTTGTTGTTCCTTGTGTTTTTTAGCACTAGTTACTTTGTTTCAGTCAGTTAATCAAATGGACCAACTAGCCCAACTTTCTTCTTTAATCTAGCAGTCCTCTGTCAGCGCTCGCTCAAACGCTTGCCCAGAAGAGTCTCCAGCTACAAACATAGTCATATATAGATAGCTCCAGTGTCTTCAATATGTTTTAGAAGGAGCCGGGAGACCTCCCTTCGATCTGTCCGGTTCCCCCATGGGTAAACGTTGCTGTGAGGTCAAGGCAGCGAACTTGCGCTCAACACCAGAATGCTCCTATAGACATTTCCTTAAAATGTCACGGCAAACGGTCTCGTTCGCCTCTGCTGCAGTTCTACCCCTGCGTGCGTGAAAAGCGCACGGTGCCGTGACACCTGCCGGGCACTGCGCGGCCGTTGCGTGCCGTCGACCCGTGGCAGGCGAGCAAGGCGAGGGACAGGTGGCGGCGGAAGCTGCCAGAGGGCGCTGTGGTGGGGGCGGAAACGCACCGACTCGTGACGTCACGCAGCACGCTTCCGGGACGCAGGGTCACGCCACGAATCTCCCACGAGACCGACGCCTCGGGGGCTGAACCGTGTGTGGAAGAAGGACCGCTCGCTGGCGCACTCGAGGACGGTTTGGCTGATTGGGGAGAGCCGAGGAGGAGGAAAACCGGGAAGTTCAAACAGCGATCCGCTCGACCGCGTTGCGCGATCTGCACGGTTGTATAGATTGTATAGACGGAAGGCAAAAGGAGAGAAAAACTGAAAAAGCGCAAAAATATGTGAAAAGAATTAGCTGCGGTTCAGCTTTGGTTAAACCTGGTGCGAAGCGGAGGAAACCTCCGACTCTGCGTCGCTGGTTAGACGTACCGCCGGAAGTATACTTTGTGCTGTTTCTTCGCAGTAGCACTCTTCCGTCGTTTCTCGACGGGTGTCGCACGTTCTTCTTCTGTCTCTTCGGCACGGCGTTTCTTCCTAGCCTCATTGAAACGTAGAAGCTTCGCTTTCCGGCGCGCTATCACGGCAGGATGTTCCTCCTCCTGCATCGCAAAACTGGTTTCTACCCCCACCGGCTCACCGTTGGTATATACACACAGCTCTCCATTGACGTCACCGACGGTGGCTCCTCCCCCTTTGTCAAGCAGAGTATCTGTCTCCATGATCGATGTGCTTGTTTACTCAAATTCCTTTTATATGACGTCACCGCCATACAGCATCGCAAGTTGTCCCAGCTCTTCAACCATTGACTTTGACCTTCGAGAGATTTGTGGGCCTGGGTGGCCCACCATCTTGGTTAGGCATATATGCGCCATCGTGGACTACGTGACTTTGCTCCACGGTTTGACTTCTAAAGCTTTTCAAGGTCATAAACGGAACTACACTATACCCTCTTGAAAACCTCGCGTAGTGAAGCTTTCGCTTCAAAAGCCGGAAGTACAAGCTGTGACCCGTCGCTGTGGTTCAGAGGTGATTGCGTTCGGCAGCTCAGCACGAGGGTCAAGGGATCGAATCCCTTCCACGGCGGCTGTATTTCAATGGAGACGCAATCGAAAAGAAGCCCGTGTGCTGTGCGATGTAGAAGCTAAACCGTAGCCCTCCACTACCGGCGTATTGTTCTGCCTCTTACTTATTTCGCTCCCTTATTTGTTGCTTCCCTCACGGGTGTCCACCCAAAGTGCCGAGATATGTAAGCCTTTACTTTATCTGTACCCTATTATTATTTAGTATTATTAAGTCGTGCGTTAATTGCAAAAACATAAAGAGAATTACCGTGGCTTTCGGCCCTTGCTGGCGGTGACTAAGCTGCCGCGAAAGCTGTTTCACCCCCTCCCCCTCCCAGCCCCCAAAATTACAGTGTGAAATGCAAATCCACACGGCCACCCAATGATATATCGCCAGTCTAAAAAGAGTTACAGCAGACTTAGCTTACCTAACCAAATTCCAAGTATGTGCGCTAGCACGTCACGTTTCATTTCGCATTGGGTTTGAGCCTATGGTTTCAAGGCCAGGCTTCAGACGAAGACCGGCGGAATCTGTGACCGTGGACCTTAGTGGTCGCAGTCATGTAAGATTTGGGGACCGCTTAACGCAACTTAAGAGGACACTGCGACAGCGGTGTCGTTTGGATCCATGGCGCACGAAGGGAAGTTGATGAAGACGACCACCTCCAAAGCACAGCGCAGAGAGTGGCAGTTAGACACGAAGGGTGATCGGTTGCGGCGATACCAAGGTGCTGGAAACCCAGGCGCGTAAGCAGTCGTGGCCATAATTGGTTTATTTCCGAAGGTCTAGCTGGCTTTAGACAGGCAACGGGTTTTTTTTTTTTTTCGAGATTGGATAATTGGTTTATTTCCGCAGGTCTAGCAACGTTTTTTTTTTTTCGAGATTACAAGCCTTAGTGCTAGCGTACTAAAAAAGACTGCATTGTTTTTTGTCTATAGACTGTCTGCTTGTCCAGAGTCCGGAATATCACTAGCCTAAACAAGAAAACCTAGTGATATAGTAAACAACTCTGTCACCAGTCAAGACAATGTCACTTCACAAAAGAGCGCCCCGCTTGACCATGCAATGCAAGAATTTATCGCGCTATTCAGCCCACGTGAGCAGCATTCTCTTTAGAGTGCAGGTGAAAGCGGGAGCTTTCATTAAAGACATACTACGCCAGATAGCACCAGCGAGAAACCGTGGCTTCCGTAGAAATCCTGCGACATTCGTCTGGGATGCGACACCATACCGTTACAGTAGCTGTTCGAGTGGATGATGAATACTGTAGCGCTTGAAAACAACGACGGAGACAAAAGGCAGACAACACACGCGAAAGCTTCCGACTTCTCGTAACACGAGCAGTTTTCTTTGTGTGTGTGTGTGTGCGTGTGTCGTGGTCGGAACATACGGAAAATACGAAAAACAGCTGTCTGTAGAGCAAGTCACAGTATCTTTCATCTGCTATGCACAGCACCGAGAAAAGCCTATTCTTTTTTTATTTTTTCAAAACTACAGAAAACGCACGATGACACGGTCACCCTCTAGTTTTTCTATATTCCCAGTTTTGTCCTTGTTTCTATAGCCCTGTAGTATTCATCATAAGACGCCAACCTGGCTAAGCAGCTACTCTGATTAATGTTTCAGAGCAACTGGCCGATCGCTCTATATATACATTTGACATCGAGGACAGAGCATGCATTCGGCGCATGAGAGCACTCGATCACAAATCGGGCGACGCTTAGCGACTTATAAGTTGCTCCGCGCGCACAGCATACACCAGCGTCTTGTCGGGTGACAAAGACGCGAGATGGATGAGTACGGATCGCGCGTGGCCGCGTCACGCTTCCATAATAGTGGCACGCGCACGCCCGCGGCAGATGTTACCTACCACCCCGCCTAATATCTCGCCTAATCTCGGGAGCAGGGGATCATTTACCTTCTTAAGAGCCCTACGCCGCGCATCTTAATGTTGTTCCATTCAGGCTTCTCTTCTTTTCTTTTTCTTTTTGTTCTTTTTTCCGCTCAGCGTGTCATCTTGTGCCCGGGAAAAATGAAAAACTACAAAACAAACGCGCAGGCAGCCGTCGCCTGCTCGCGCGGCGCGTGTCGTCTGCGTGCCGCCGCCGGGAGCAGACGACGACACGAGCACCTGCGCCGGAAGCCGAGCGGTCGGGGCACTTCCGGTTTGCTGCTGGGCGAGCCCCTGGTAGCAGACGACGGTGCGTTCCAGATGTTTGGCGAGGCTTCCTTCCTGCCGGGGTCTTCGCGCCTTGACCCTGACTACCATTTCTGCGACTGCGTTGGTCGTGAGCCTCTGTGTACTGGCAGCAAGCAGCTGGCTTGCTCACGATGAGCGCGTCCCTGTCTCTAGGACGCGAGAGGCACGCGCCGTCCGCCCGAGGTTACGTAGCGGGTTTCACCTGCCTCTCATTGTAGGAGCGCTTCGGCCACCTGCTCCCGTCTGTGTCGTTGGACGAGCGGCCGGCTATGCGATCGAAAGTGCGATCGTTGGTGCCTGAAGAGGTCACCCAGGTCATGGCGTCTTTGCCAGGGTTGTCGACCACCTTAGCCCGACATGTTGCCGAAATCGCCCGGGATTGGCCGCGCGCTTTTTGGCAGCTGTACACGCAAAGCCTATTGCTTCCTCACTGAATCCAAAGTTAGTATAATATATGGTGTTTCGTTACGGTCTCTTCTAGTAATCACTCGAGAATTAAGAGGGTTTCAAATTGGGCTAGTTGGTAGTTAGCATGGTCAAACATAATTGCGCTTCTAGACTGACGTCGTAAAACACAGGGACGACACAAACACTGGTTGCGCACCAGTGTTTGTGTCGTCCCTGTGTCCTCCCACGTCAGTCTAAAAGCGCAATTATGTTTGACACTTGAGAATTGTCAGGATCGGAATGACCGGGCCAATACTAAAGCTTGCCTAAGATTGGCATAAATGGTATGTTTTGACAGCAAAGCTTCCCAAGGATAAAAAATGGTTACTGGGTGTTACGCGTAAAAAGGACTTAGTGGAATATTGCTATGAGATACGCCATACAGTGAAGCGCTCCGGATTTACATTACTTACATTTTATACGTGTTTGTACTGAGACGTGATGACATGACAGCACTAGCCGGCTCTGAAAAAGAGCGACAGCATCGCCATAACACAAATTTAGTTAAACATTTGTAACATCAAAAAATAGACGTTACCGGCGAAAAAACAAAAAGCTCTCTTTCAGATGGCAGAAATTGTTAGCGGGAAATTGTTACCGGCACCGAAGAAAGGTTCCAGCATTTCTTCACGAAACATCAGTTACGATAAGAATAAAAAATGTTTGTAACGTCAAAAATAGACGTTACCGGCGAAAAAACAAAAAGCTATGTTTCAGCTGGCAGAAACTGTTAGCGGGAAATTGTTACCGGCACCGAAGAAAGGTGCCAGCATTTCTTCAGCAAACATCAGTTACGATAAGAATAAAAAATGTTTGTAACGTCAAAAATTCTTGTTGCATGTAACCGTGTACTTCGCAAGGACTAAATTAGCTGCACCCGTGCCCAACTTTTGTCTCTCGAACTTCGCCTCCGAAAGTAGCACCAAACATTACAATGACGTTACATTTTTGTTTTGATCAAAAGTTACTTGAATGTTTTTAATGTCCTTTTTTTCATACTTTCTGTAATGTTACAAATAAACTTTGCAACAACATCCTCCTATCATTAATCAAACATTTAAAGAATATAAATGTAACATAAATGTTGCATTCTCGAGTGTGGTGAACCAACCCTGCACAAGCTTGCAAGCGCACGAGTTGTGGCAGCACACAAATTGCAACGATTTGCAAGAACCAACGATGACAGCGACACTCGAGCACCACTGTAGAACATCATGCAAATCGTATTCACTCACCTCCGAACGGATACCATGGAGTCAAGCCTATGTACCCATTACTGAGAGCTGTCCTATGAGTGATAGTGCCGAATGGGTATCAACCAAAGTTTTCGAACAAAATAGTGGGGCTCTGCCTGGAGCCCATAGCGAGTACTATAAAGAAATGTGGTTCGAAAAAGTACTGCTAGATGAAAAACATCGTTAGTGTAAGAAGAATGGGAACACTTATAAGTATCAGTGCTTGAATTATATTTGTAATGTTTTATAGTTATGACTTTTATTTATTGCGAAATTATGCCTCCTGTCATAAATTGTTTACAAATATAGATACACGCTGGATTCTCGAAGGAAGTCCAGTGACGTCCGGTGATGAGGCCCAAAAATCCATTATTCTACATCCGGCGCATATTGCAATGACGTTTATAAGACTACTGAAACAATATTTGGAAAATTAAACTGTTTTCTGTTTAACTAATTACGTTATGTGTTAATCTTTAACGTTAGGGGAACGTTATAGAGCAACATATAGCATTACTGCAACTTACAAAACATTTTTATAACATTATCCTAATGTACTACCTGCACGGGTCTCGACCCACACGACCGGCTGAGCCAGTCCCATACAGATCTCAGCTTTTGATTCGTGCAAACGCTTCTGCCCTACATGCATTTTCTATACACGTTGGGGAGGAGTTAAGCCTACTGGCAGGCATAACGAGGAGGGTGGTGGGGGTCACGAGTTCAGGCGCACTTGGAATGAGCACAGTTTAGTGCGCATGCCTGCCCTCTCGATGGTGACCGATCTGCGCACTGCGGGGGCGCCACTGAGCGTTTGTAATCGGTGACCTCCCTGGATTACTGGGCACCCCAACCGGCCGCGAGCAGCTGAGATGGTCCGCACATATTTAAGAGGCCAAATAACCGCTTCGCTCGTGTGTGCGTGCAGATCGGGAACCGGACAGAGATCTATGCGTCGATCGCATATGGAGCGGCCGCACGCTATGGGGGTGACTGCCGACTGTAGTACGTCTAACGGTGTATGCTAATGAGGTAAGACAAAAATGGTATGTATATGCAGGAAGCGTAGTTGCACTGCTGGTTCCTGGATCGCCTCACGGTACAACGTCTTGACGGTGCTCTTTCAAGTTGAGGAAGCGCTATAATTTGCATACGCTCGCCGCGCTTATATCGAAGCAAGAGGTGGAGATTGTGGACGCGTTGGTGGTTTGGTCGGGGAAACCGTAACGCAGTGATCGCGCCCGGCCTCGCTGTGATCTGCGGCCTGGGGAGGCCATTTAATTCCGCCCATATCGCCGAACTGCTCTCTTGCCATTAATTATATTGGCTAAGTCGTCGCACCGCTATGTTGCTCAACTGGGCCACTCGGTTTTAAACTCGCTGGCTAGTGCCCTATATCACTCACTCACTCACTCACTCACTCACTCACTCACTCACTCACTCACTCACTCACTCACTCACTCACTCACTCACTCTATGGTGTGTTTGTTGATTTTTACAGTTTTGATCAAAAGTATTCGGGCCACACGGTTTTCTTCTTAACCATACAGTGGAGCCACCTTACGGCACCACTAAAGACCGAAACGCCTGACAAGGTGAAGACGATGGTTCTGATGAGAGTATCAGGGATGCCATAAGCTACCCACTGCACATGGCTCAAATGTAAAAAAAAAAACGCAGCCAGGACACCTTTGACCAAGGGTGCATAACTAATCTTTAGCTAGCTGAGTGTTCGCTCGATAATCCACTAACTTTGGTCATTTATTGGTTAACTGACTGATTGAGAATAAAATGGTGCCGACCAAAAGACAAATGGAATGTTTAGGCTATCACATAGGAGCCTTGTTTACAATAGTGACTGGATGGGATGTCGTCGTCCAATGGGCAACTCCGGTGGTTTTTCGATGTTCACAGTTGTCAATGAAATTTGTATTGCAATTTCTCGAAGTATAAAATGTTTGTGTGCAACGGCATGGCTGAGAACCGCTCAGCTTTCTCGAAAATTAATTTTAATGATTGGTCTCCATCTTGCCGATTTCTGGGATCAAACAGGCACGTTTTACGGCAAACCCTACGCAGATGACGTCACACTTGGCTCAGCCTGGCCAGGAGCAGACGGACGGCGGCCCTGCAGTGATCAGGTTTCGTGGGTTGAGGTCTTCGGCTCGCAGTTCGTGCGTTGCGGTTTCTGAAGTGATTATGGCAACCTAGCGTTGAGCTCTGAGCTGCACACGAACCGCACGAAAAAAAAAACAAATAAAGCGATTGCCTTCGCTAACTGGCAATGAAAGCATTTCGCGAAAAGTAGATTTATGCCGTTCCCCACCTCAACTTGTCCCAATTCCAATGGTGCGTTTCTTTCTTTTTTTTTTTTCGGAACATTTCACGCGGGAGTGCTACAAGGGCAGCGTATTTTTGAAAGAGGTTATTTTTTTTTCTTGTAAAAATATATGAAGCGCACTCAGGACAACGGACAAGGAAGACCCAACAATGTTGTTTGGTCTTCCTTGTCCGTTGTCCTGAGTGCGCTTCATATATTTTTACAAAATGCAGTACCAACTAGCTAAAATGTCGATTCTGTTTTGAAAGAGGTACTCGGTTTCGCGAAGCTGCATTGCAGGAGATTTTTGAGCTCGGACGGTGTGTCGACGTTGCTCTTTAAGCTGCTTATTTCCTGAGGGGACAGCTACGAAAAGAAATCGAGCGGTAGTAAGTTTAGGAGATAGTTAGAAGGTGCAGTTTTCTGTTTAACTAACCTTGACTGCGTAAATGCTGCGAGCAGCGAACACGAACAAAAATACTTGAGGATAAACTACAGAAAGCTTAATCGCGCTGAGAGGGGTATTGGCGAACACGGATGCCCTTGAAACCACCTCTGATTCGCTGCAAATCAAATTTTATTCTCGCTATTATTTATAATAAATCGAGTGTGGACTCTCGATAACTTTCAATCGCCATCATACTTGCAATGCCGTTGCTTAATTAAAATACACCGCTTGTGCCAACAAGTCAGCATGTGGGGAATTCTAGCGAAAGCTCTCAAGAGTTCGTAGCCTTTTATTGATTTTAGCCAGTCAACTGACTAGACGAGCGTGAAGGTTACCGTTGTAATGTTTCTCACACCGGTCGGTACATTTCTCGTACCCTGAGATGTGTGTGTATATATATATATATATATATATATATATATATATATATATATATATATATATATATATATATATATATATATATATATATATATATATATATATATATATATGTATATATATATATATATATATATATATATATATATATATATATATATTTTCAAGAGTAAGCATTCTGTATATATAGTCATCGAAATATACTCCAGGACTTGGGCAGAGTACTCTGCCCCTAAAAGGGGTTGCTCTAGAGGACAACTTACTCCAGTTGTGTATAATTTGCGTTCAGACTAATTTAGACTAATTTGTATTTAGAGAGACTGAAGTTGTCTACGGAGTCGTCACTTGCACTGTCAAAGGACGAGGAGAAATAACAGTGGATCTGATGTTCGTACGTGCTGTTCCGTCGCCGATTCACTTTCGGCGCAGCGCGGCACTGCGCACATGTGCTCGTCAATAGAGGCGTCATCGCTGACGTCACGCCACTATGATGAGAAATCCTTCTACTACTATGATGAGACGTCTATAATGAGACTATGATTAGAAATCCCTCAGAAATATAAATGAGCCGGTAACTGACAGCGGTGAAAAAAAATGGCCGGATTTGTCCTTTAAATACGGCACATGATGGGATCTATAGACATAGGCCTATTGGTTTACAGTTTATGGAGGTTTAACGTTCCAAAGCTACATAGACTATGAGGGACGCCGTAGGACATTTCGACCACCTGGGGTTCTTTAACGTGCACTGACAACGCACAGTAGACGGGCCTCTACCATTTCACTTCCATCGAAATGCGACCGCCGCGGCCTGTATCGAACCCGCGTCTTTCCGGTCAGCAGCCGTGAGTATGCATAACCACTTAGCCACCGCGGCGGCTCAGGCCTAGACGTGTTGAGTACACACAGGTGAGAAATTTCCATCGATGCGATTGAGTGTGCGGGCAGACCTTTGTGTAATAAACCATTCGAGACACAGCCGTGATGCTATGTCGTTTTCCTTTGCAAGCCCACCTTCTTGTGTCCACCCTATATTTTGGCTCGAAGATATCGGGTGTTCGGCGAGTGCATTCAACGCCACATGCCACTTGTTCGGGTCATTTTGATGCTCCTTCAATCTGCTTTTAATGTTTCCGGTTTCTCCGTATGCACAAAGGCAGTCAGCCCACGATATTTCGCGCACGGCACCTGGGAATTTTATCTTTTTCAGCTTGTTCTTTACGTTTACTAATTCACCTTTGAGCTTCATCCATTCATTTCTTGATTAATCGATTCCCTAATACATCCAGCTCGCACGTAGGCACGACGGCAAAGCACATATTCATTCATTGAGCAATTAATTTATTTTTGATTCATAGATTCCCTGCTACATCCAGCTCGCACGTAGGCACGGCGGTGAAACACATATTCATTCATTGATCAATTAATGCATTTCTTGATTCATGGATTCCCTAATACATCCAGCTGTTCCCGTAGTCTGAATCGCTTTGGGACGTTAAAACCCCATAAACCATAAACCGTAATACATCCAGATCGCGCACAGGCACGGCGGTGAAACACATATTCATTCATTGATCAATTAATGCATTTCTTGATTCATGGATTCCCTAATACATCCAGTTGTCCCTCATAACCTGAATCGCTTTGGGACGTTAAAACCCCATAAACCATAAACCGTAATACATCCATATCGTGCACAGGCACGGCGGTGAAACACATATTCATTCATTGATCAATTAATGCATTTCTTGATTCATGGATTCCCTAATACATCCAGTTGTCCCTCATAACCTGAATCGCTTTGGGACGTTAAAACCCCATAAACCATAAACCGTAATACATCCAGCTCGTGCGCAGGCACGGCGGTGAAACACACATCCCGCACTGCTGCCGCTCCGTCGCCCAACAGCGCATTCGCATCCCGTATAGTTGCGCTTTCGTTGAATGGGGGCGACCTCACCTCACGACGAGCCGCGATCAATACGCGCCCAAAAACGGCGGCGCGTGACGTGCTTTTAGCGCTGCGCCAGCCGCTCACTACTGAGTGCGTGTGTTTGTGTACGCGGTTGACCGTGAGGTGGAGGAGGAGGAATAAGACGTCGTGAGTGCATGCGCACAGAGCTGTACACGCGCGCATGCGTAGTCAGACAGCGACTGCATCGTTGCCGCGGCGGGCGGCGCAGGCGTGAGCTTGTCGCCGCTGCAAACGACGACACGCTCGCCGAGTGGTATGCTTTGCCTCGCGGGTGGTCAAGCGGCGGTGAGGAAATTAAGCCGCCACTCGACCTTTCTTCTCTGCTCCCTTGGCCCCTTGCTCACTTTAATGATGCCCGTTTGGGCTGCGAGCGAAGGGTCGGGAAGGAGGCGGAGGGGGTCAGGTCCGCGTGTGTAACTGTGTATTCTTCTCGGAGATGTCACGCCCCGCGCTAGGCTCGGCCGACATGTGTCGCGGCGCGTTTGAGAGCACCCCCCCTCCGGCATTTGGTAGGCTTTTTCTTGAATAGAGATTGCTCCTTTTGTTTGCGCGGGCCCGTATTCTGGAAATCTCCGCTACATTATATGAAGACATTCCCGAATGAGTGCGGCTTAAAGTAGGCGCATTGTCTTTCTCCAAATAACGGCAGCACCGCCGCCGCCGCCTTGTTTCGCGTATGGTTTGGTGCACTCTAAACATAAAAGAGTAAAAAGGGCGTAAACTGACATCTAGCGCACTGCCTTGTATAAAAGAGTGTGTGCGCTAGAGGACAGCTTACTCCTCTTTTACACCCGTACAGGAGTATTTGTGCTTAGGGTCTAGAAGTTCCCACCGCCTTTAAATAAAACGCAGCCACCCTGTCGCTGCTTTCGAACTATTTAACCTCATTCGGAGTTATTTAGGGCACACGTTATATAATATTCGCTTTTGTAGTACGCAGTTATTGGCGTTCTGGCAATATCATCCGAGATGACGTAACAGGAAAGACGGGTGAGCTGTCGTCACGAACCCGTCAGCTCCACAATTGGAGCCCCGACCAACTGTCGTCGCTGGTCGAGTGGACTTGACGCTGGCAGAATGCGAGGGCCTTTATCCTCACTCTGAGTCGCTTGCTGAGGTTGCCTCGCAAAGGGGACGAACACGTGCCAAACAGATAATCATCCCATAAACGTCCCCTGCAGGTCAAAGGCTTGTTCCAATGGCCTCCCATTCTTCCGGTCCTGTACCAGCTGCGGCCACCTTATATATACAGTATCCCAACCGGAGTCCCTGTAACCCTAAAGATGCGCTTTCTTCCATTTCCTATCCTTCATATCCTGGGACACCGGACATTTGTCCCGAGCATCCGTTGCGGGCTTTCGTTCATCGTCATATCATCGGCCAATAGCTGTGGACCTTAGGCCAGAGCCAAGTACAGCTTTTGACAAAAGATTAGCGTCACTTATATCCCTGAAGACGAGATGAAGTCTCGTACATGCCCACCCGCAACTTCGTACTTCCACGAGTGCTGCAGACACCCCCTGCCACGCCTTAAAAGGAAAACCTCTGGGCTGCTGACTTTTAACAAAGGCTGGGCATTTCCTCTTGACGACTGTGAGGCCGAAACACAACAAAGGTGCTTGTGTTTCTGCTTACTTCCCATTCAAAAATGGTCTGTAGACAGTCTACAGACTTCTTAAAGCTTCTATTGCCTTCCTATAGATATTTCTTTTTGTCTATTCATAGTCTGTAGACTGTCCATAGACAAAAGTCTACTGAAAGTGTATGGCCATAAATCTACAGATTGTCTACAGGCTGTCTATAGGATTTGTATTGCCTATAGACTGTTCTCTAGGGTTTGTCTATAGAGAGTCTATAGACTTTATAGACAGAAGTCTATGGACAGTCTATAGACTGTGTAAAGAAACTTTTGTAAGGGTTATTATTTCCGTTTGAGGAATTTATGTCCTGGAAGCAGTGTGTTCAAGGCTGAGGAATCCAGTGGCATGAATTATAGAGCAGCGCGAACGCATATGGTGTGCACATACCACTATAGGGATCCTGTACTCTGATTGTTCACTTCGCCCGAGCGCCGAGAGTCAGGGGCATATGCTATCGTTTTCTTCACAGATCTAGACACGGGTAAAGATGCACCGCTTTCACGCACAGGTGCTGACCTTCACGCTTACTGAAGCTTAAACCGACGTCAGGCCTGCCGCCTCTCTGCCAGACCTGTCAAGCGCGGCCGGCCTCCCTGTGTATACGAACGCCGTTTCATTTCCTCTCAGAGGCAGTCTCCGCCAACACCCCGAATGAAAAGTGGACGTAGCAAGTGGTTCCACCCTTGAGTCCGGACATTACCGGGGAGGACATCATTACGAGGACGGACGAGGCGGGCAAATGGAGACGCGGTTAGCCCGAGAGGCTAGCCCCATCGCTTGCCAAATCAAAACGCTATGAGGAAACAATGTGCAAAAATAACAAGCGCGGTGAGGATCCAAGAGGGGCGTAGCGGGGTTGTCTTCCAGAGGGGCCTCGGGAGAGGGACGTTGAAAATTTGTAATGAAAATGTTCAGAGAGAGAGAGAGAAAAAAAGAGAGGGGAGGAGGGGAGATGCACCGCATCGGCGTGTCTCGCCGAGGTGGCCGATTATTCCGCCGGCGACCCCCGCGACTTTTCGAGACCTCTCGGGCTAAGCGGGGGCGTGGGAAAGCGGTCTCCCCGCTTGTGCCGCTCCGCTCGCCACACGACTTTTGTGCGTGCGTGCGCGCGTGCGGGTGCTCATGTCCCTCGCATTCCAGTCCCGAAGGGCCAGTCGTATTTCACTCCAACTTTATACGCACTGAACGAGGCTACAGGGTATACTAGCACCGCCAGTATGAGATATCGAGCATTCTTTTGAGCTTACTAATGCTTACTAATATTTTGTGCTTCATACTTATTATTATTAGCGCCGTCTTGCCTTTAGAATTTTTTTCTTCAATGATTAGTTATCGCCTTTCTTGTGTACAGAGTATTTTACCCTGAGGGTACTGTGAACAATGATACCCAGAAATTGTGGACAAACGTGTCTTCAACGGGAAGTTTTTTACGAACGCATTTTTTTTTTTTCGCACAATATCGCACCATGATATTCAATATAAGCAGAACCTCCCTCGCGGCGCTTGTAGTTTTCTTCTATTTAATACAAAAACACACTCTATTGCTTTTCTATGGCAGTCTTTAATCGGTGCCAGCGCAGAACAAGCTTTAGAAGCGAGGTTTTTTTCTGCTCATGAGAGGGTTAAACCATTCCCATCAATATGTTTACAACAATATTTTGCAGTATTGCGCACCTGTCTCACAAAGTAATGTCCAAGAAAATTATACTTGCAAGTAAATAAAATAACCTATGGCATCTCAGAAGGCACTTGTGGCATTAATGAAAGCAAAGGAGTGAAATTTGAGTCGGTGCTGCGGCTACGCTGCTTCGCTGCTTGGTGAAGTCTCCGGTTCGACTCCCGTTCGCGGCGACCACACATCGATGGAGGCGAGATGAGAATGCATCCACGTGTCGACACTTCGGGGCGCGTCAGAGAAATCGCCGGCGGCGAATATTAACCCCTCCACACACATATCCGCCGAGCCATGGCGGCTACAGCGCCTATCATAGCGGCCAGAAAATCTATCGCTTATAATAATCTCATTTTCTTATCAGGTAAAGGTGTGCAGAAGACACTAGATACTGACGCAGAGTGTCCCTAGTAAGCTTACAGTCGATGATTCAGAGGGAGAAAAAAATTTTTCGAATTAAAAGGGCCTTTATTTTTTAATGCGCTCGGTATGACGAAAACTAAAGCACGCCCATTCGAATAAACCGGATGTTCGAATTAAGAGAGTTCCGCTTAACGATACTGTACGCTGCCTTATCTTTGTCCTTTGTTTCTACACATCGTATACAGCGAACAGCATGGACTAGTTTCATTCACGCAACGAACTGAACTCAACTTTTCTTCGCTCTTTCTCCTTCGCTGCCTCCACCCTCCTCCCCACGTGTAGGGCAGCCCTTCTTTTCCTTTCTTCTGCTTATCTCTTTTTCTCTCTCTCCGTGCACAGCCAAATTGCGCACGCTAGGCGGTGACTCCGAGGCTTTGCGCGCCGCGGGCGGAGAAAGCGTAATGCCTGCCGCGTCGCGGTCACGTGACGTCTGTCGACGCGTGACGAAATATGTGGGTGGATCGAAGAATCGTCTGCGCCGGTGGCTTGCGAACTAAACGCAGCGCGTGTGCGGCACTCGCGCCGAGGATCATTACAATGACGCGACAATAATGGTCATGCGATGGGGACGTCGCCGCTCACGCCTGCAAACAAGCTCACACGCACTGTCTAAAAGTACGAAGTAATGGCCTCCAGGTGCGAGCATGAATGCCGGGAGGCGCACTGACTTCTTCCCTTTATGCCTTTCCTCCTAGAGCGAAAGCATTCGTGCGCTCTCCAACACCGACCATGAATCTTGTCTCGATCTTTCTTGTGCCGCTGCCAAGAAACGGCGACGCCATGTTTAGTTAAAAAGAAATTAAATACGTATCCGTGACTGGGAGGCGAAACCGCGAACAGATCAGCTTCGCAGGCCGCTTGCGCGAGAGCACTATAGGCAATAGCTGCATTTTTTTTAAACATGGTATTTACTACACGAGGTTATGTATGTGCAGAAAGATTATATAGTTGTATGCAGATTGTTTACAAATCAGGCAGCTAGTGACTGCACTGCACTAGCTGGACAGAAAACAACAGTTAAAAGGGCGGCAAAGATAAACACCGCATCAACAGCGGAAACCAGTCCGGGAGAAAGTCCATCTGTGACCCGAACAGATCAGATCAGCTTAACTTCGATAGGAGCTTAACCCGAGTCTAATTCGTCCACAGGCATGCCAACGACCCATCAAAGCCAAACCATGAGCAAAGCAGGCTAAGCACATGTTTTCGTACGTCGACGTGGTTTGACAAGGTTAAAATCCTGCCAATTTTTTTTTCTTCAGTTCCAAATCTTTATGCAAGACAAGTTAGGTCAATTGCTCGAAGGAGAATCACCTTATGTGGAGTAAAATGAACAGTGCAATAGCTATGTACCTTTTCATTAATTGTTTA
This sequence comes from Amblyomma americanum, assembly GCF_052857255.1. Lineage (NCBI taxonomy): Eukaryota > Metazoa > Arthropoda > Arachnida > Ixodida > Ixodidae > Amblyomma > Amblyomma americanum. The sequence goes on from NC_135507.1 coordinate 73,677,958, forward strand.
GCCGTACGTCTGCGCTAATGTAGATGCAACAACAGTATACAACTCAGCAATAAATATACGTATGACGTGTGGGCCTTGAAGCTGGCGGCGTTGTCTAATAATAATAATAATTGGTTTTTTGGGGAAAGGAAATGGCGCAGTATCTGTGTCATATATCGTTGGACACCTGAACAGCGCCGTATGGGAAGGGATAAAGGAAGTAGTGAAAGAAGGAAGAAAGAGGTGCCGTAGTGGAGGGCTCCGAAATAATTTCGACCACCTGGGGATCTTTAACGTGCACTGACATCGCACAGCACACGGGCGCCTCCGCGTTTCGCCTCCATCGAAACGCAGCTGCCGCGGTCGGGTTCGAACCCTGGAACTCCGGATCAGGAGCCGAGCGCCCTAACCACTGAGCCACCGCTACGGGTACGGCACCGGTGTTTTGCGTTCGAAATGAAATAAATGGCTCAGCATTTTTGTTAGAAGGGAAAAAGAACATAGATGCGCATTAATGCCTCCCACTGGAACGGACAACAATTAAGGCGGCTTCGTTTTTGTGTGTTAGCCTTGTCCACTGATTGATTCGATCCAGCGAAAACGACCAGTCCTTTGATTCCGTGCTTGTTCATTCATTTTGCATTCATTCATTCATTTTGGCGAGCGAACCACTGCGCTCGCGTACGCTGCTTCCTGCGCGAAACCATATTCCGAGCGTGCCCTCCAAAGCGCTCAAGGGCCGCCCAGCCACCGTCTTCCCTGACGCGGAGGCACATACATCAACACGCAGCCACCGCTGTCAACAGATGAGCCTCGAGACGCGATGACTGCTGAAGCGTGTGCGCGCAAGTCCCGCCGCCGCCCCGACTTCCGGTCTCACGCGGCGCGATCTTGTTTTTCCGGTGGGCTCAGCGCTAGCGCCGTGAACCGCAGGTCAAAGCGCACGCACACGCACACACACAAAATACACACACGCAGACGCACACAGACTCGCACATGGGAATTCAAAACGGCCGGATACCGCTCACTTCAAACGCGCACTGCAAAACCAACGCACCAAGCAGCACTGCGCGGTCTTGCTTTCGTGAGAATGGTGCGCCGGTGGCGCCGCCGTGCGGAGGACAGCGATGATTTAAAGCGCCTTATCTCGCCCCCGTACGGCTCCTTCCAGCTCTTACAGGAGCTCGGACGAGAGAACGACGCGGGTGCGAGCTGTCACCACCGCCCCCGAGTCGAATGATGAGGTTGAGCCAGGCGGAAAAGCGCCGAGAGCGAAACGACAGCAAACAAAATGGCCGCCCCTCTCAGACGACGCGAGGGAGCACTCCCTCCCTGCCCATGCCTAGCCCCGATCCGTTTCGAGGGCGTCGTCTGCTCTCGAGGAGAGGAATCCAAGGCGCAGGCGGCAGTGGCGAGTAAAACCAAATTCCTGCGACGTGTTCAAGAAGGTATGAAGATGGCAGGGGATACACGCGCAATGCCAGGAGCGCTCGTTGAGCGAGTGTTGGTTGCGATATTAACAGGAACGAGAATTTGCGTCTGTCTGCCGTGACAGTACTTCACGCGCGGTTATTCCCAAGGATAAAACTTTAAACAAAAATCAACACTTGGTGATGATGATGATGGTGGTGGTGGATTCTTATGGCGCAAGGGCATCTGTGGCCAAAGAGCGCCATGGCATAAGGTTGTTTTTCTTCTACTCAAGGTGGGGTCAACAATTAATAACAATGTGCAGCCGTACATCCGCGGCGTCGTGTATTGCTCCCGCGACCAATCACAACGGTAAGCAAAATCAGGTTTTTAATATTTGACGATAGCAAACAAGCCAGGGGCATCAGAATTGTTGAGCTTATAATTTCGGCTTGCAATTAGCTTCTTGTTCAAGTGACAAGAACAGATTTAACAACGAAACTAGATCTTTGTCGCTGAGGAAGTTTGAAGACCCAGAATGTGGACGCAGCTTCACATGCAGACTTGATTTGCATCTGAGCATACTGAATTTTGCGCACGGCAGAGCTCACGTCCCTGCATTTCGCATACGGAACTCCCTCTCCCCACACCCAACCCGCCACATTGAGCTGATATGGGGGCCTGTCCACTCCGGGAATCCCGGAAACGAGGTCGCCAAGCCTGAGGTTCTAACAACCGGTGGCCTACGACCTGAGGTTCCCGCGGGAGTGCACTCACTCGTTCAGTGATCTGACGTGGGCCTATACAAGGCCCTAACCCTCACCTCATCACTCCCTCAATAATTATTATCAAACACATTGAAGGCGCCTCCAAACACGCACCCCTCCAAACACGCACCCTCCCCTTCTATAGGCTCCCGCTATCCCTAAGTCCACACAAACCCCTCCTGTACCCTCTGCCACCACCCCAAAGCCACTCTCGACCACATCCTTTTCATCTGCCCGGAGGACACTTCCCCCTGGGGCCTGGAATACCTTTCCACTTGGGAGGCTTGGGAGACCCTGCTGCACTCCGATGGCTCTGCCAATTGCAAGCCGTCACCGCAGACCAGGCTGCCAGCGTCAAGAACCTCCGGGACATGGATGCTTGAGTGCCATGGGGTCGTGTGGTGGCCCAGGGACCTGCGTGTCCAAAACTGTCCTGTATATACAATAAAGCTTTTCTCCGCCACCTATCCGAGCATGGTATCAAGGTATGTCCTTTTATTTGCCCAGCGAAAGTAACGGGGCACGATACCGTGGCAGTGTCTCCGCGATTCGTGTGATTACAAGGCGCGGATCTTTCGTTGTAACTAAGGGTTAGACTTTTCGTAAGGACGATAAAAGCGCGCCGAATTCAAATTTCAAAATTCCGTCCTAATGGGAAAACGTCAGAATTCTTAACATGCACGCCGTGCCAGCTAGCTATCCAGTAGAAGCTACACTGTCAAAAGAAAAAAATTAAGAAAACTCGGGGGCCAGGTGCGTGGCCAGACTGAGTATCGTTGCGTTAAGTAGGAGGTTAAGTAGAAGGTAGATGGAAAATTTGAGGTTATTCAAGAATTCGAATCTATGAACCTTCTATGTAAAGTATGTCATGTAGTTTTGAGCTAGCATTGAAAATAGTGACGTAATCACAGATTAAAACCCCAACGATAGTCAGGCTTCTCCTCACTGCGTTGGAGAAGTGAGAGAAACTCGCGATGACGTCATTGTTGCCGAAATTTTTCGACGTCTGCTGCCTTCTCCCACGAGCTACCGTGAGTCTTGCAACACCATCAAACAATGTTTCGTAGCTTCACCTTCGGCGGCGTCAGTTTACTTCATTGAAACAAGTTTCTTAAACGCAGCGCCTCCGTACGTGACGTCATCACTGCGGCCTCAGCCTGTTGCTGTGTACTGCAGAGAACGCCGACGCCGCTTTAGTCGGCGATTACATCCCCATTTCAAATGCTAGGGCAAGAGGATTTCGCATGCTTTACCTGCAAGTTTCACGCATTCGGCTCGTTTAAAATCGCCGAATTCTAAAACATCTTCAGTTGCCCTTTAGCGCGAGCAAAATGGATTGTCTGTACTCGTTTTAAAACTCACGCACGTCAAGAAAATCAGCGTGCGGTTCGTGCAAGCTCATTATCCGTCGTTGAGCAGTTGGTGCTGCGAGGACAGACTGGAACATAAACACTCTGGTAGTGTATTGGGCTAGCTCGTGAAGCGCAGGGAGGGATAGGAAGGTGGTGGTGCGGTTGATGATGATGATGACGACGATGATTATGATGCTGCTGCTGCTGCTGCTGCTGCTGCTGCTGCTGATGATGATGATGATGATGATGATGATGATGATGGTGATGGTGGTGGTGGGTTTTATGGCACAAGAGCATGGTCAATGAGCGCCATGGCGCAAGGTATTTTTATACTGCTCAAGGTGAGGTCAGAGACCCCTTTTCCAGGCATTTGACATCCGATAAGCCGAGCACCAGGCACGGGGAAGCTTATACCCATTGTATGACCGGTGGGTACCCGGCGGCACTGGGGATCGAACCCCGCACCTCCCACATGTGAGGCGGATGCTCAAACCTCTAGGAAGGGATAGGAAGGGAGACACAGGTAGGGATGACTAAGACGCAAGAAGAGGGTGACCATTTGACCATTTTATAACACCTTCATTATGAATAAAAATATCAACGATTATTTTGTTGATTTATTGATTTCGTTGTTTATGCATTAATTATTAAATTATTACTGCGTTTGCTAGTTAGTTATCAGTTACTTATCCGGCTAAAATACAGTAGGCCCAGACGAAGCCCGCACGCGAGGGACATGCAAATATCGAATAAAGTATAACTGAGATAACAGGATGGGAAGAACAACGCCTAGGCACAATAAATACCAATACGTGCATGCACGCACAATACCGGCCGTTTTCTACCGGGTTGTCTATCTATAGCACCCTAAACAGAAAGGAGTAAAAAAAGGAGTAAGCTGTCCTTTAGCGCACTCTTTTATAAAAGGGTGCTTATTCCCTTTCTACTCTCATATTATTGTTTAGAATGGCATGCATGTGCCGATTTATGACTAAACGAAAGACTTAAAAAGACGCTGTTGTCGTTGCGCGACGGTTGGCCCGCGAAGTCAGCTATACAGAGTCGCTGGCAAGCACAATGCTTTCAACGCATTGCAATCGTCTCGAGACGCCTGAGAGAACCTGGGCCTCCCGTTCATAGAGCCAGAAGCTGTTTGGAAACGGGCGCGTGCACGTGACAGGATCTCCGGCTTCGCGCGGGCGACACGAGCGAGCTGCAAGTTTCTATACGGCGATCGATCTTTGCGAGCATCCTGGAAACGCAGACCGATGCGTTCTGAAAAACGCCCTCAAAACCTCCAACCCCCAACCAAGAGTGACGCGCTGACGTCGGTTTAGAAACCGGAACCGATGCATTACGAAGCTGTTGCGTAATACAAAGAGGCCGTACTCGAGGAGGCTATATACGGTTTGCTTGGCGTATAGATATACCAGCGGTGGCAACAGCAGCAGCAGCAGCTCCTCTGTGAGGCAATCGTTTGAGCCGGGTACGAAGTCGACGGATGCCCAGTCGTCACGGATCAACGCGTGCGCGCAAGGTCTGGCTTTCGCGCAAGCACACCGGCGATCTTCTTCGAAAAAAACGATTTCGCCGCTCCTTGTTCCGAACCGCGCGAGCGTATAGAAGACCGAGAATGAGTTCTTTCGCGAAACTTGCGCGTCAAGAGTGACAGGGAGCTCTCTTCTTCCAGACCACCGTTGATCAGAGAATCTTGAGGTGAACGACACCGTAGATGGATCTCGCTGACTTTGGGGACCTTGCCATTTTTTTTTCAACTTAACGGCTCCAGCTTTTTAATTATACCTTCGTCATATTCGTATGACCTTCAGCCCCTCTCACTTGCATCCTGTTGGCCATGTAGGCAGTCAACGCTGCAACGAGAGTTCTTTGCCCCGGAGACAACACAAGGTTTATTTATTTTATTTATTTGTGCCTCAAAGGACCGCAATGGGGAATTGCATAATGGGTGGGCTGACATATGTATTCAGTAATTAGTTGACGTATTGAAGCGGTCAGGGTTGTTATGTAGTACAGGCGAATGAGCTATATGTTTTCTCATCTGACGGTCTCTGTCTACCTGACTGTCTAGGACGAGAGATGATTTGCTGCGCTCCTGTGGTCGTATGTGCGTCTGCCTGAGCCCCCCATGTGCCCATTCGTTACCACATAATAGATATGTCTGTGTCTGGAGTGATTAGTAAATGCAAACAACGGTGGCCCGGTCTGCAGAGATATGTGGATCGTTTGTACGATTGTTGCTTGTCCGAAGTAGTTATATTACGCCCTTGGTCGTCACCGCTATCTACCTGTTGGCTAGGCGGCAAGTGCCATTAATGGCACTTGCCAGGCTTCTCTTTTTGCAAATGTGACAGAAATTTTTACACATACCCTAACAGAATCTGTTGTTATGTCAATTGTTTGCTCCTTTAAATATAGGTATGACCACTCCCCTCTCATCCTTATAATTAATCCTCTAACGGGATAATTAAGGGTTAATAGGTTATGACCACAATAATGATGTTAATATAGGTAGCTATGCAGCTCTGAAAATGTCATGTGCTGGTCACATCTTTTCCTACATTTAAATATCATCGTTAATATCAGTGTCCTTCCCTGCGGGAGCTTGATATACCGGGCGTTTCAAGTTATTCGATACAGATTTTTCTTTTAAAAGCTATGAAGGTTACGCTGGTGCAGCCTTGCAGGCTGATTGTAAGGCAAGACGGACATTATTTGTGTGATGCAGTGCAATTAAAAGACGATTAACTACAATAAGCCATTCAGCTTTTAAATTTGTGCCTCTAAGGTTGAAAATTGTATTGCTGAATTGAAGCCATGTCAGTTTTTAAAATTCTGCAATCGGCATTGTGCTCTGAGATATATGACGTGAAAACAACGCTTTTGGAAGGAAACCCGATAAGTTGGCTTTCTAATATCACACATTCATCGAGTGGCGTCGATACACAAAAAATTCTGGGCAAAAGCATTTTTGAACGGGAAACTGTTGATGAACGCAATTTTTTCATGTAATATAAGATTCCAACATAACAATCCATATATCCGCAGATCACCCAACGGCAGTTTTGAATATTTTTTTTGTGTTGACGTTTTTGTTATCGTCAAAAACGTTCCTCTTTATTTTTGTATGGGAGTCTTAACTGTTCGATGCGATCGATGGAAACACTTTAAAGAAGACATTTTGCTGCATACCAGAGGAGTGGATCATTACCTTCAATATTTCCATAACAGTATCATACAATTTTCCAACTTTCAAAATTTTTGCCCGAGAATGCTAGACATACGTCCAAAACATTGGCGGTGGTTTAGCTCTGGTTATACCTGGAGTGACGCGATAGCGTTCGCTGGGCGTTCCGTCTTCATCTTCGTCCCACTTGACACGGCGCATGCGCACAGCTGTCGCAGATCTGTTTCGAGGGCGCGCCGCGCCGCCGGCAGCAGCAGCTGCTCCGCACCACGTGGCTGGTCACGTGCCGCCGCCAGCGTCACGTGCCACCGCCACGCTGAAGGCTCGAAATGCTACCGTAATGTAGCTCTCGCTACAAAGCCCATGAAGTGCGCAAGTGTTCCCTGCATAAAAAAGTTCTAGTGATGGCATTTGATCAATGTAGAACAGAAGTTCAAGGTGGCTACTGATCTGATATACTTTTCTAGGACGTCGCCGCTCTGCTAAATCTGTCCACTGACAGAGGGTTTAGCTGAACGCGCCAAAGATTTACCGTGGCATATATCGTCTGAGCACTCATTTTACTGTCAAGCCTATTTATTCAGTTCATGACAAGTAGTGGCTTGTACAACTACTACTACTACTTATACTACTACTACTACTTATCGTAAAATGACCTAAGCAGTAACAAACAAATCTCTCCTTTGTTACGAACTGGTGTCAGCTGTGGCCACATCGCAGCAAAACAGATTTGCTGAACGGGCCGCAATCGCAACGTGTCGTCTTTTCACGCGTATAAAGTGTCGCTCTTCAAAGTGCGGAGGCAAGGAAGCCATCGACCCGGAGACTCCGTATGTATCGTGGCCCTTCTCAGTTCTCTTCAGTTCAAGAGTTCATTCTCGCTTTTGGCAGCACAGCGGAGGCTGCAAGGTTATCCGCCTGTGCAACGCTTTCTTTCTGTTGTGTCCCTCTTGGGCTGCTGCACATTACCTTGAACTTCCTCGCTCTATAGCAAAAACATGGCAGACGTATTGGCGCGCTGTGCATTTCTTTTTACTTCTTTTCATTGGAAAATATTCAAGATGTTCGGAAAGAATATTTGAGAAAGATTGTTCTTTTTTTTTTTCAACGCTTCAAAGATGATATCCTTCTTGCCTGAACATCCGCGTCTTGAAAACGCGGAAAGCACTTCATCGTTATACATAAACGCATATATGGAATACGCTTCCGCGCTTGTGAGGGATGTATAATGCAGAGGGATAGACCCCGCAAAAGGCTATAGGAGAAGAATTACACTTTCAGGAAGTAGACAGCACACTGCGCCCCGGGCTCCCGGTCACGCCACATCGCCTCCGAGATGCGTAACGCACAGAAGCCTGTACGGATAAAAGAACACATAAGCTGCAGTGAGTACGAGCAGTGAGAGGCCTGTCTTCTTGTATTTTCCTCTTATATGCCTCGCTTTCGGCCACAAATAAGCGCCGGTGATCCGTGTCCATTTGAAGTATCCGCGTGCAAGAGAATTTGAGGATATCCGGAAAGGATAACTGCCTTCATCCGTAGAGAGAACATCCGCATTATTTACTATACCAATAGTGAGACGTTCCATATGACGCTTCCCCTAATTCTAATAGTTCTCTGCCTGACTCAGGACGTATGGAACTTGCGGAGTCTATATACGGACAACGTGCACGGGGAAGTCAATATTCATACGGACTTCGTATGACGTCATGCACATGGCATTGAAATCATATAGGAACTACGCAGAAAGGATATGGAAAGGCTATGCATTGCTATATGTACTTCCGTATCATATGGTCTCCATGTTCCCGTAATTGCGTCTGAGCCGCTCATATGGAGCGTCTCGTTTATGGATGTAAATGTGTGTGTTTTTTTTTTCTGGGGTAACAAGGAGCCAGCGTCAAAGTCGGCGTCATGTGTCGTAACCAAGAACTCGCGCGTCCAGTGCAGGACGTTAACTAAATGCGCCTCGAAGTGGGTGCTCTTGAGAATGTGTCAAATGCGGATATTGGTTGGATGTCGTTTACAGTCTGAGCCAGTATGAAAGGGAACACCTCACTTGATAAGCGCAGTTTTGCAGAGCATTCCTCACTCTGCACAAAAACTTCGAGTGCATGCTCCGTGAAACGTTTGCCCATGGCAACAGCTCTCCGCATAACCGTCACCGCCAAACATCTTCCTTTCAAAAATAATGCCGGGTTCGAACCCGACCGCGGCTGCTGCGTTTTTATGGAGGAAAAACGCTAAGGCGCCCGTGTGCTGTGCGATGTCAGTGCACGTTAAAGATCCCCAGGTGGTCGACATTATTCCGGAGCCCTCCACTACGGCACCTCGTTCTTCCTTTCTTCTTTCACTCCCTCCTTTGTCCCTTCCCTTACGGTGCGGTTCAGGTGTACATTGAGATAAGTGAGACCGATACTGCGCCATTCCTTCCCCAAAACCAATTATTATTATTATTATTATTATTATTATTATTATTATTATTATTATTATTATTATTATTATTATTATTATTATTATTATTATTATTATTATTATTATTATTATTATTATTATTATTCAAAAATAATCTACACTGTTAACCTCTTCGTTCAACGGTGTCCTCTACCTCAATCTCACTCCAAAGGAGCGGCAAAGTCGTCTTCTGCGGGTGACCTCAACCATACGTCATTAAAGCAGAAATAAACCGCAAATAAACTCGGCGGTTTATTTCTACATCGCTCCTCATCCACAATTTTCATAATATACTTTTACAGCGTTCACTCAAAGCGCTCTCATTCGTTTCGGCACTATAGTGTTTCATGCTTTGCATATATTTTGTTATGCCACTATATGTGCTTGCGGTAGTCACTTTACCAATGTTGTTACAACGTCTGTACTCTTCTATTTTTTCTTGTGAACACATTTGCTATCTGCCAGGCGCTGTCACTCAAGCCTTATCAGACTTTGCTAAGCCTGATTATCGTTACATTGCTTTTCAGTTGGCATCAATAAAGGTGTGTTATGATTGTTATCCTTACCCGCTGCTTTCAATGCTCAAGGCCTAAACGCACTTTGAAAAGGAACTACTCTAGTAAGGATCTTCAAGGAAATCTAACAAACTATTCGCTATATGTACTATATATAAGGACCTGTTTACACTCACATACACAAATAGAGCATGAATTATGTGGACTGGCGCCTACTGCCGAACTATATCAGTTCATGCACGCGGCAATTTATAGGGAACCGAAGTCACATGACAAATCCGAACAAGCTATATATAAACATTAGTTTTTTTGTTTACACTTATCTGTCTACATCGTGACAGCCACCGCGGAAAGGTTGCTGGTAACCTACACAACAATAGAAGAACAAAAAAGAAGCTTAAAAATCGGCTGGTAGAAGGGGGAGTGACAAAACCAAGTGGTAAATTAAGGTCTGAGTTTTTCAAACCACGACTGTAGCGGACAGACGCTACAAAATTTAAGCCTATATACAGGGAGATTGGAAACAGATCTCCGCTAAAGCAGGGTCGGAGGATAAGATCAAGCCTGTAGCAAAAGCATGCACATCAAAAAAAAAAACAAGAATAAAAACAACAGAAAATAACATTAACAGAAAAGCAAAACTAAAAGCAGAGCTGAAACCAAAACTAGGAGAAAGTTGACTGAAAACAATGACTATATACAAAATGCAGACACACACAAAAAAACTGTTGTCCATCACTGTAGCGATGTTCCTTGTCATGGAATATAAAGTAAAAGCCCATTACGACGCATTTCCACCTTGAATTTGCTATGAGGAATGCCTCAGTAATCTCCAGTGTTGTCGTTGGTGACGATTTCGCGCCAAATTGGCTACTTTAAAAGGGGCCGAAGCGACTAAAAATCTGCGTTCGTGCCTTGGCAAATTTTTGGCTACTTTTCCATTTTTTCTTTCGCTCATTTCCGAACAGAATACTTACAAAAATGCACGAAAGTTTCGCATCAATTTTCATCTCTTTAATCCATAAAGATGCTAGACTTTAACCATCTTGACTGCCGTAGTATTCGACTCTCACATCCGCCAGAAGCCAGCGCAAATTTTCAAAATTTGTTGACAATGCAGTTTATTGCATGGTCTTATCTACCCGATTGCTGGCTGGACACAGATATGCAGCGCACCACATGTTGATCTAGTCAACAGCGTAGACATATGCTCAGAATGTTGAGTGCGATAAGATAGGATAACGCCCCCAGAGGAAAGTAAGCGCGGCTCGATTAAACGCAGCCTTTCTGTTCCAGGGGCAAAACGAAATTCAATGCAGCCTGTCTTCCCTTCCGAAGATTTCTGTTGACAGTCTATAGACTGCCCTTAGACTTTTCTCCATAACGTCTATAGACTGTCTATAGACAAATTCTAGAGAATAGTCTATAGCCAATACATACCCTGTAAACAGTCTATAGACAATGTATAAATTTGTGACCATGCACATTTAGTGGACTTTCGCCTGTAGACAGTCTTTAGAGTGTGAATAGACAATATGAATGCATAGATTCCATAAGAAGTCTATAGACTGTGAATGGACAAAAGTAAATATCTATAGGAAGGCATAGAGTCTATAAGAAGCCTATAGACTGTGAATAGACAAACGTAAATATCAATAGGAAGACATAGAGTCTATAAAAAGCCTATAGACTGTGAATAGACCAAACGGAATATCTATAGGAAGGCATAGAGCCTATAAAAAGCCTATAGAATGGGAATAGACAAAAGGAAATATCTATAGGAAGGCGTATAGTATATAAGAAGACTGTAGATTGCCTAGAGACCACTTTAATAATGGTTACGCTTCATCACCGCTTCGATGGTTTAGCACTATGAATTTTAAAAGATCAGCTCTAAAACTAGGCAGACATATTAAATTTCCATCATCGTTTATTTCGATGTTCCTTGGCTCTGCTGGAGTGCGAAGTCCGCTAATTGCAAATGGCTCAAAGTACCTTGGGCCACGCGACCTGTCTAAGTTTCTAGCTCGGAGGAGCTACTCACAAAGATACCTCTAGCACGTGCCATTTAGCCCATCTCGTGCAAAGTGTCATGAAAATACTCTCACTTCCGATTTCAAATTCTCACAGGTTTCATTCACTAGAACAGAACACATATGTGAACCAGAAGTAGTTAGAGTTACTTGTGGCAATGCTGAGACCGAAGTCTGGGCTGCGGCTATAGAACAGAGCTTGGTCAACGTTTGAGCTTATATGGTTTATGAGTATAGTCTAGCACAAATCATAGTTACTGGGCTTTTAATTTTTACTTTTTTAATGGTGGCGAAAAATTGGGCGCGGAAATAAAATGATTGGCTCTTTTTGGGTACTTTTTGCCTTTGTTTTGGCTACTTTCCTGGACTGCTTAGCTGCAACACCTTCGGTATGAATGCTGGCCAGCTTAGGCGGAACCATACTTTTGATCAGGAATTGGGCACGTGGACGCTGCATTATCTATTCATCCCGGAAACCTGGACCAACCAAGATCGCACCGACGGTATTCTAGGGCGATAGAAATACAAATCACCACACTCTTCAGAGGGAAGGAAGTATTCGAGAAAAAAAAAATATCGATATAAGCTACGCGCAGTCTCGGCATGCAGAAATGGCGTTCAGAGGGAACTACGCCGGAAAACACTGACGCAACTAAAGGGTACCTTGCTAGGTGGTCGTTTCCACCTTCAAATTAGATTGCGTGAGAAAAAAAAGAAAACTCCGGAAAAGGGTAGCAAGCGGCAAGGGTTTGCACCACAAAGCACTCGCAACACAAAGGACTCGCGAACGTTCTGTGCGACGGCGTCAGAAAATAAGAGCAGGCGTTTTGCCGAAACAGGATACCCGGGCGGTGGTCACGGCTGAGCAGACGACACTCGCAACTCGATCCCTGTCTGCTGCAATTCCAAGCCTTTCCCAACTGGCTCTTTTCGAGCGGCAGGCCGACGTTCATTCCTCCCCGCCCCCTCTGTCGGCAAAAGGAAAAAGCAAGCGACGAAAAGCAGAAGATTCGTGAGAGAATTCGCGAATGAATGAATGGCACAAAAGAATCCCGCACGCTGCCGATCTAAATTTCCCCTGTCGGCCACCTCCGAAGACGTCCAGTTAGTGCCCACGCTGACCGATAGCCGCAGTGAAGTGCAAAAAGGAAATGACTGCACATCTGCTCACGAGATGGCGCTCGTTTGAACTTAGGCACGGCGTGAGTAGACGTTGGTAAGGAGGAGGCACGAGGGTGTGACGGCGCTCGAAGAGCTCTGCGAAGCGGAAGCAAATTACACGTATCGATGAACGACTAGCTCGAAGCGCGCGAGTGGAAATAGACGAGACGTTCCACAGCGGGCAAGGCCACGCCTCCGCGATGACCGCAGACCGTGCAGCGGACGCAACGCCCTCTCTTCCCTCCCTCGTAGTCCTGTCTGGAATAGCGCGTAGGGCGACGTCGTCACTGCCCCATTTTCACCTCCGAACTCGATCCGCGACCACAGCGCCACGTCCCGTTCAATCCGCATCCCGCCTTTTGCACGGCGGAGGGTCGCCGAAAATGTAAGCGATGTAAGGAACGTGGCGAGGCAGAAACGTCTCTCCGCAACTTCGAAGGTAACACACACACACACACACACACACACACACACACACACACACACACACACACATATATATATATATATATATATATATATATATATATATATATATATATATATATATATATATATATATATATATATATATATATATATATATATATATATATATCCGCATCCACTGCCTTCAGGAGCTTCACGATGAGAAGGGGTCTTTCGTCATTCCTCGCGTGCCGAACACAGTAATCAGCGGGCGGCTCGCACGAGCGACAGCTGTCGACCGATCGTGGCCGGGCTACCGTCTTGCGCGCACGCGGCCACTGTGCACGGCTATGATTCGGAAAGTGAGAGAGGGGCTCACAACGCGCGCCTGTGTCGGTGTGAAGCTGGATCGGTCGGCCGGGCCACCGGCACAGCGATTACGGAACGTCTCATGCACGTCCTATATTTTATAATGTGGTCTGTCAAAGGGTATACATGTAATGCGCGCTCTGCAGGAGATATGTGGTGCTGTGGAGGGGAGCCACGCTCACAAATGTGCGCTGCGGAATCGTTTTAGATAGTCCTGTGTTCTTAATCCCAATTTGTAGCTTGCGTGCGAGCTGCTCTAGTAGCATATTGATCTCAGATTGTCATGAGTCAGCACGCGCATCTGTTGCCTAAAAAATAAAAACAGAAGCAGTGTTTGTGACCTCTGCAAAGAATAAGGCTTAGTGAATAACGGAAGACGGTCTCTCCAGTTTCGATGTGGGACTGTGCTTTTAATGCCAAAGCATTATTTATCGTTACAAAAACAGCCAGCGGCATGTGTTAATGTGTGTACTCGCAGGTGGTGCAGAAAATCCCGGCGATGGCAACAGAAATAGGGTGACTTCATCAAGGGACCGTATGACGCACGCAGCAAACCGAGCATCGCCATTGCACACAGTCATATACATTTCTGTCTCTACATGCTCCCCACCGGCCGACCTCAACATGGCGCCAGTTTTCCCAACAATATTCGTATTAATATTGGGGCGCAACCTTTTGTCGTGCATCGCTCCGGGTGGTGTCATACAATTTCTCATTGCATATACCTTACATGTGCTAGTCAAGTTGGAGGCAGGTTCGTGACAGGGATTCGAACCAACGACATATGCAAATTCAATTGTACGCCTTCCTATACTCGATCTCTTCCCTTAAGACGCCGTTACATGAGGTGTCCAACGATATATGAGACAGATACTGCGCCATTTTTCCCCAAAAACCAATTATTATTATTATTATTATTATTATATATCAAAATTATGATGCAACCGTTCGTGGTACAGCGTTAGGGGTGGCGTCATACGCGCGGGTGTGAGTGGGTGAATGTCAGTGCACCGAAGGCGATTAATGCTTTCGCATTCCCACACACAGGCAGTCTTACTACGCGTGCACTTACTGCAAACAAGAGCCAAAAGATATACACATATTCGTTGTTTGTCACAGGATCAAGTGGCGCACTGAAAGTCACCTGCCAGCTGTTGCAGGTGGAGTGTGAAGAGCCACGCTCAAACTTCGCATTTTTGGTTTTTCCTCGCCGACTAAACCTCCACTTCCAGTGAAATTACAGCGTCCCTCTCATTGCAACGCGGTAATATATCGATACTGGCCAACTTCAGCTTGTCGTTACAGAGGTCGAGTACAAAAAAAGGATAAATAAAAAATCGGGGAGCGCTGAAGAGGAGCGTTGCGCGTTTAGAGCAACCGCCGTCACGGTGTCCAACCCCGGCTGGAAGCTAGAGAGAGGGGGCATCGACCTGGTCCGCCAGTCGTCGTCACATTCATGCACCGCTGGACTCAGCGGAGTCAGGTGAGGCTGCAGGTGTTTCTAGGAGGACTGGTCGTCCAAGTCAGCAGACATTTTGTTGCCCATGCATGCAACGGCAGCAGTGTTTCCATGCAAGCGTTTTCCAAACACTCGAACCTATGACTGGCATCTATATCGGCAAGGCATGTTCGACGCATTAAACTCTGGACAACTAAGCAAGTCGTAATTGTCGTAAGCGGCGCGTCGCCCTCCCAGTTTTCAACTGCTTGCACTCAGGTCAAATTTGTGACAAACGCCTCAATTCTAGGGCGTTATTAACGTAAAGCACTGTGGGGCTGAGCTATAGTTGGCTTCGTAGCCTGTCGTAAGCACTTCGTTTGAGTCGCCTAAAACCAACATCATGTCCCAGGAGAAGTAACTGATTGTCTGACCCCTGCTCGTGAGCATTATTAGCAGAATTTAAACAGACTATGCGCAAACTTTTTGAGTGCAGGCAATCGCTCCTAGTCTGTGCACGTTTATAAAGCTGTCATTTGAATTCATTTTACATGCATTAACAACTACATCTATGAACTGTGCGAAATAATAAAAAATATAAGCAATAAATACAAAAATTACCTTTTAAATAAAACATGCAATCAATAAAATAAATGAGAAAACACCCAAGTCTCATCCGCCTTCTCAAAAAAAAAAAAAGTACCAGAGTCCCTGCTTCCTTGGGATGAGTAGCCGAGCGCCAAAGCCACTGTAACGGGTTGGTCAAGGTGATAGTTAGGGGTGCCTACATAGTCAGGGTATGCGAAGCAGAGGTTCAGGCTGAACTCCAGAGACTTAACACGTCCTCAGCCTCGGGCCCAGACACGGCACATAACAAGGCACTCAGGAATCTCGACGCACAATTCATTGCCGCACTTACCCAATACTTTGCTGAGTGCTGAAAAATGGGTGCCTTCCCACTGCAATGGAAAGAGGTCAAAGTCGTCTTCATCCCCAAACCTGGCAAACGTCTGCTCACCTCTAACCTCAGACCCATCTCCCTCACATCTTCTGTTGGCAAACTCATGTAGCATATACTCCAGACAAGGCTTTGCCAATACCTTGAAGGCAACAATCTCATTCCCACTAGCATGCGTCCTGGGCTTTCGACACAGGACGTTTTCTTACAGCTAAAACATCACATTCTCGACTCGAAAACCTCCGACACCAAAGTTATTCTAGGGCTGGATCTCACTAAGACCTTTGATAACGTTGCACACTAAGCTATTCTACAAAACATTAGGACCCTGGGAGTCGGCACGAGGATGTACAACTACACCCGAGGCTTCCTCAGCCACCGCACAGCCACGCTTACTTTCGGCGACCACCGCCTCATAGGTGTCACGCTGGGAGCACGAGGTACGCCCCAGGGAGCCGTCCTGTCCCCTATTCTCTTCAACATAGCACTGCTTCACCTACCTGGACAGCTAGCTCAAATCCATAACACCCATTTTAGCCTCTACGCCGACGACATATCACTGCAAACCGCGGCAGTGATGCCGAAATAGAAGAACACCTACAATTGGCCCTAACAACCATCGACACATATGTGCGGGAGCGTGGCCTGACCTGCTCCCCTTCAAAATCCGAGCTCTTTTTCTACCGGCCCAAACAACACGATTCAGTCGATCCACTCATCACCCTCACCCTAGGTACCCACCCCATCCCGCTAGCAGACAAAATCCGCGTGCTTGTTCAGTTTATTTACTCACATGGCGCGCACGGAGAAGCCATAAAGACACTCCAAACACACGGTTAACATGCCGCCCGACTGATTTGCCGCATAGAGAACCGCCGGGCTGGCCTCCGCGAGCGACACACGACTGGCCTCACCCAGGCTTACGTCATAAGCCGCACCACATATGCCCTTCCATACCTACCCCTCAAACAGAAGGAGAGAGACCGGGTAAAAGCGCTCCTGCGAAGTTGCACGAAAACGGCTCTACGTCTTCCGCCCAGTACATCAAACGACCGACTCTTCAAACTCGGCGTCCACAACAACTTTGAGGAACTCACAGAAGCTACCTTTACGGCACAAATACTCCGTCTATCCAAATCAGAGGCTGGCCGCACTTTATTCTCCCAATTAAACCTCACCCCAACTACACACCCTGCCGAGGGACCCACTTTCTCCTATCCTCCGCTCTAACCTCAACGTACCCCCGTCCCCAAGGACATGCACCCTGAGCGGAATAGGGACCGCATAGTAGCAAGGGCTCGGGCCCTCCACAAACAGTATGGCGATGACCATGAGGTGGTCTACGTGGACTCAGCGGAGTCACGTCAGGCTCCCGTATGGCCCTAGCGGTAGCCGGCAATCAAGCAAAGCTTCTGACCTCCAGCTCAATCATCACCAATTCTACCACACAGGCAGAAGAGGCCAGCCATCGCGCTTGCTCTCATTCCTAGATCTGCCACGAAAATGAACTCTTACTCTAAATCTGCCGTTCTCAACTATGCCAACGGCTACATATCGCGCACTGCTGCTCGTTTACTACGCTTCTGGCAGCCCTCATCTGGACGCCAGCACATGCCGGCCTCCCTGGCAACGAGGAGGTTCATTCCTTAGCTCGAGGTCTCACATTCCGGGTGGGAGTCGAGCCCCTTGTACGGGCCGAGGAACGCCTGCTTTCCTTCCGTGATATTCTCTCGTACTGCCGGGAACAACGAAGGGAACACGCACCCCCAGCCCCATCCCTCACCATAGCTGAGGCCGCACACTGGCGACGACTACAAACTCGGATTGCTTCATACCCCACACTACTACATGCCCGATACCCAGACCAATTCCCCTCGTCATGCAAACTTTTCGGCAAACCAAGAGAATTTCTACACACCCTGCTCACATGCCCCACCTTCCCTCATCCCCCATCACCGACCGTGGCGGAGTCTTACTGGGAGACTCTTCTGAGCGAAACTTCTCAAGACCAGCGCCGGATCATCTCCACCGCTTTGAGAAGGATTGCGCTCCAAGGGCTATCCTTCGCTTTGTAAGGGTGCCTCCTCACAGTGAGGAAGCATCCAAGTACCATTTACATCGTTGGCAATAAAAGTATCCACCACTACCACCAAAGCCACTGAGCCCCCCACACCCCCACCCCCTAGAAAGTGAAATTAATTGTACTCTCTCTTTCTCTTCTCGAAGCAATCTCTGACTTGGTACAAAGCATCAAGTAGTATGCAAAGCAGCGAGCCAGCGCGCTTGAAATATTCTGGTGTACGCACTCCAGAGAGGTCACGGTCGTCGGGGGAGACAATGAACTCGAGTCTGCGTGGAAGAACACCGGTGCCCGTCCACCGAGTGCTCGTTTGTTCGTGCGTGCGCGGAACAAGTGCACGACGGCGACGACTCCGACCACGGTGGCTCCGACTCCGCGCCCGTGAGCGGCCGGGACGTGAACCGTGGCAGGTTGCCGCCGTTGCGTGCGGGCTGTCGAGGCCGGAGACACGTGGTCGGCCATGAAGAACGGCGGCGGGTGACGCGAACCGAACCGCATCTCCGGCGACCAGTGATCTGAGAAGACCGCCCCCGAGACTGCATGCGCGGACGGGGGCTCTCGGCGAGCGAGGGTGCGTGGGAAAAAAAAGGGGAGCGTACGGGTGGAGCATGCCTGCAGGCTGAAAATACTGGTCTACACAGCACGCGGTACTCCATTGTTTTATTACTGTTAGTTCTGGGGCTAACCTTACGGGGCAATAAACACTCTTAAATGCCTGTTCAGCAGTACAAGTTTTGTTTAAAAAAAAAACAAGGAGTGAGAAATTTATGATTTGCAAAAGACGGTTGAAACACGGGTGCGTAACCGCCATGTGGTCACATATGTTTATTGTGGTACTGACGTCCCAAAGCGACTCATGCTATGAAAGACGCCGTAGTGAAGGGCTCCGGAAATTTCGACCTCCTGGGGTTCTTTAACGTGCACTGGCATCGCACAGCACATGGGCCTCTGGAATGTCGCCTCCATAGAAATGCGACCTCCGTGGCCGGTATCGACCCCGCGTCTTTCGGGACAGCAGTCGAGCACCATAACCATTCAGACACCGCAGCGGCAGGTCACATACGTTGCAGTCGTGGTCATATGTAAATGATTGCATCGGGTGACATGACAGTTAATGTACCACGGGACATATGATTCATGTGATGATGGTAATAGGTCATGTGATCGTCTCTGTGATGACGTCATGTGACCAGGACGACGACCGCGTCATATATCGTGAGATATCGGCTGTGGTCTGGCTGTATCAGCTGGTGCTGTGAAAAAAAAAAAGGCGCGTACTATCTAAAAAGGCCATGGCCCTGGAATCCGTCGTGCTCAAGAGAGAACAAACACGGAGCGGTAGCATCGCGCATTGCGGATTGCCTGCAACAGTCATCGCTAATGATTGCAATTTCTTAACTGAGGGCGTTACCCGCCTCGGTGGGCATTGGCGCTCGGCTGCTGAATTCCAAGGTCGAGGTTTACTCGATCCGGCTGCGGCTCCCGTATTTCGAAGGGAGGCGTAAAAGCGAAAAACAAAAACTCCAGTTTGCTGTGCATCCGCCGCGGTGGCTCAGCGGTTAGCGTTAAGAGTTAATGCCCATATATGCGGGATTAGTAATTCTCAACTGCACAGTCATATGCCCTCGGGAGTCCTCATACCACTCCTTGCGCAGTGGTGCAGAGGGTTAAGGGATGCGCCACTGCCCTGCGACGGCAGGTGCTGCCAGCGGCTGGTCTTGTGCGACCCAAGTTACTCTTCCTAAGCAACCTCTCGCAATAAACCATTAATGTAACTGTGACCTGCCAGGGGGGGGGGTGGGGGGGGGGGGGGGGGTAGTTTTCTCACTATCCGGTGGGCAGGTTGTGAAGGCCCAACAAGGTCACGTGACCTAGGTTGCCCACCTAAGTTGCTTCTCCTGTGGTGGCTGCCTACGCCACCCTACGCCGCCCTATTTGTCGCTCACAACGCCGGCAGCGGATTTTCTGCGTAACGGGGCCTTTAACGCTATCCGCGTTTAAAAGTGATAAATAGTCGCCAACACGTCAAGTGTTCGAACGACCACACAGAGGTTGACGGCGACATAGAGGTTGATGGCGACGCCAGTGCTATCAATATAGCCTTGCGATTCTTAACAGCACCAGAACAAAACTCGACGTAAAAGGCTGCATGGAGCGGCAGGAGCGGCGCAACGGTGCTACCTCTAGGACAGACGCGTACGGCTGTCGCAATGTCCAAACCACGCGCGTCGTTTGGCACACTGGTCATGCCGTACCTCTTCGACAGTGCGTGCCCTTCGAGGATGAGCGGAATCGAGCAAGAACAGGATCCCCAGCCAAGACCTGCCGATGGATGGAAGGGCAGATCAAACCGAGAAAGACAGAAGCAGAGAGAGAGAGAGAGTTAGTGGAGGAGGAGGAGGTATAGTTGGTACACAGTGGTTGCTCGCGTGCGGCAAGCAAGCAGTTCACTGAGCGTTGGGGTGGGTTCGCCTCTTCCTCAGAGAAGAAGCAAAAAAGGACGCCCTGTTTTTTTTTCTTCTTCCTTTTCCCAAGCGGGCACCACCTGGATGCGCTCAATTTGACTCCAGGATCTCGCCGCCTCGTCTACCGCGCAAGCCCTGAGCCGCTTAAAAAGAACGCGGCCCACGGGCTACGCGCGGACAAGAAAAAAAAGCCGTCTGTCCGCGCGAAACGCCTTCTCGCTTGTTCTTTCCGCGCGACGGCCAACAGAGCGCGTGGCTGCGGCGACGATTGCCAAGGCCGCCGGCCATTGTTTGTGCTGCTGCTGCCGCTACACGCGTTTTCTGTTTATTTATTTCCTAGAGAGCCTACGATGGCTTCAGGAAATAGCTGACCGCTGCTCCTTTTCTCCTTTTACTTTTTTTTTTTGTTCTGCGGTAGTGTCGGCGTGTTTTTGTTTTTTCTTTCGTTCCCCGGCGTGAATGCCGACCGCGGCCCCTTGGACGACCGATCTCTTTTGTACGCGCGTTCGAGAACGGCCGCCGCGGAAGATGGACCACTGTGCGTCCCGGTGATAGGCAATAGCGCCGCCTCGGGCCTGGTACTCGCTGCCTTCAGATGGAGGAGGGGGGGGGGGGGGGGGGTTCTTTTTCTTCAGCCACGTTACCTTTTTGTGTGCTCCTCGTTAAAGCGGGAACGCGCGCAGAGCGGGTCATTTGTAGCTGACTGTCCTGTCTGTTTTTTGCTTTGTTTGTTTTGTTTTATTCCAATTCCGAAACGCAATCGCTCGAACTACAGTTCCTGGACAGAAGTAGGGACCGTATGCAGGGTGTCGTACCTAAGGCGTTACGCAAGTCTTAAAATTAGACTTTTTGAGTGGGAAGAGCGCTTTTTTCAGCACAGCACTGTCCAGCGGTGAAGTACACACAGAATAGAGCTAAGATGTTGCTAACTAGCAGGTCGATTAACTAATATTCAATAGTTAACTTATAACTTACTATTGTTAGGCTTGGAGAAGGCAAGCGTAGCAGGGGCGGCAGAAGGTTAGGTGGGCGATGAGATTAGGATGTTTGCAGGCATAGGGTGGGAGAGACATGGGAGAGGCCTCTGGCCTGCATTGGGTGTAGTCAGGCTGATGATGATGATGCTGACGTCAGGCTCTTTAATTACTGAGAAGCGTGTAGCCTACCGTAAGTAATATTTTCGAAGTAGGAATTCCGAAAACACGATTACCCTCGGAGCTGTGGCCCAACAAGTTTTGGCTATTTCGAAGAGTTAACTTGCACTGGAGAGTTTGCTCTGCCTGCAAGCTTCTCGGAAGAGTACGTATTTTGGCGCGATGTAGCCAAAATTTGTATGGCCACAGCGCTCGAGGGTAACCGCGTTTTCGAAATTTCAGGAACTGATATCGATATTACTTACGATGGGTTACACGCCTCGCTTTAGTTAAGGAACCTAACAGGACTAGTTAAAAAGTTAACTATTCGATATCAGTTAACCAGCCTGCTAGTTAGCACGTCCTAGCTGTATTTCTGGTGTACTACAGCGCTGACAATGCTATCCCGCAAAAAGCGCTCGTCTAACTCAAAAAAGCCTATTTTAAAATTGTGTAAATTCTTAGGTCAAACACCCCGTATATGATGAGCGGGGTGGTGTTGATCGGCCGTGCGTACCCCAATCCGCCGAGGTTCAGGGAAACTATATCCTGGAAGGGACCGGAGACGCTTCTTCAGCGAACCATGCAGTTTCTAGACGTAACGTACCGAGTCGAAAACCCATAGGAGGCGTTCCTCGAGGGGAAGGATTCGGCTCAAACGTTCTGTCATACCTTACTATGCCTTCCGAAAAGTAAACAAAAAGAGTATGCGAAACACTACCCTCCCACTTTCGTCGGTCGCGTCGTTTCGTCTGCCCCTGTTTGCGATTTCTGTATCGTCTGCGTCGTTTCCCGCCATTCGGCAGCCCACTACTTTCTCTTACACTCTCATATCCTTGCTACGCGTAACCGCTGCGCTTGTTTCGAGGCAGCCGCGTTTCACGAGTAGCAAGTTTTTGCTTTGTCTTGTGTTGTTTCGTTTCTTGTAATGTGTGGAAACGTGATCGCCCTAAACGCTGCCCTTGATGGCGACCGTGGGCGACGCTCATACAACGCGCTCATTCATGTCGCTGGGCCCGGCCGGTACAAATCGCACCTCAATGCCACCCTGGTCCACTACACACGCCGCCTTAGTGGCATGCTGTCGCCCGGCTTGTCTGGTCAGGTACGGTGTACGAATAGCAAAAGCTCGAGAGCTATTTGTGTCGACAACGACGCGGTACACTCGTGGACAAGTCAAGCGCGGTATCCTTCATGGCACTCCATGAAGGAGTGAAATGGTCGGAGCTGACCGCGTCCAAGCGTAATGCGTCTTTTACTCATCGTATAGTTTGTTTAGACGGTTCCACTGTTTCGGCTGTTTCTGTTCCTCGTGGCATCTCCGATTCTGATTGCTGTTTGCTTGTCCACTGCGACTGACGAAACAAACGAGCTTGTCGTTATTATCAGCGGCCAGATGAAGGAAACGTCCTTGAAGGAACGCCAGTCCCGGGATCGTTGAAGCCAGGATAGCTCTGACGTACTTGTATCCCCCACAGTGTGCAGGTATGTGCGGTAGAGTTAGCCAGTTCGCACTCGAAATAGGGCGGTTTACAGGTGGCCACATTGAGACAGGAACAGGCCAGCTTAACTAAGTCCAGTGCAGGACAAAAGCTTTTTTCCATAGCCCTGCATTAACCCTGTTCTGTGCATGCCAGATGCGACCATGTTATCCCGCAAACTGTCTAATCCCATTCGCACACCTGCTACGCTTGTTTCCCCAAGGAATTCACTTACTTAGGCTATAAAATAACCCTGGCCATCCTTGTTATCCTTGCCTGGCATGGCCCACCGAAGCCCATATTTCGCTTTCCAGCAGCTCTTTCAGCATGTCTACGTTGGCCACACCATGTCCTCAATCAACAGTCCGCTGTGTTGCCCCTAATCAAATTTCGCATTTTTTTTCGTCAGACCCTAGGTTTCTGCCCCATAGCTAAGTGCTGGAAAACATAAAGCAGTTGAGCACCTTTCTTTTCGGGGATATCCTTACTCGATGCTAGCGACATTCCTCTATGGAAAAAGCTGGATATGAAGCAAAGGTGGCGTACGTATTGATATAGATGGTGCGCCTTGCATGCAGATGTTGGTGGGTTCGAATCCACGTACTATACTCGGATACAACTCAAGAACGAAACGGCCTTCCCAGTCCAAGACTCCCTTTCCAGCCAATGGCGTCGGCCAATTCTCATGAGCCTGCAGCAGTATCGTGGACAATGCAGGGAAAAGCGTGACAATGCAGGACGTGACTATCCCTTTTCATCTGCTGCTCCCTGCATTGCCACGATACTGCTGCAGGCTCATGAGAATTGGCCGACGCCATTGGCTTGAAAGGGGGTCCTTGGAATGGGAAGGCCGTTTCGTTCTTGAGTTGTACCCGACTATAGAAACCCACCGGCTATTCTTTAATGGGTCCAAACGCTTCCCAGCCTGGAGCTCAATTTTATCGGGGTATGAATGTTGGCTAAAGTTCCACTCAGACTTTGGGGTTCGCGCCGTTTTGTCCAGAATGAACAAGTTAATGCTCGCCGCCTATTGTTTTGTTTTCTGCCTTCTAAGCGACCTCATGGCTGGCTTTTTGCATCATACGACGCAAGTTACTAGCAAAAGCTCTTCCGCCTCTTCGCCAGACAAAAAAACGTAGCAGGTGCAATATCTTGTAATATGACAGAGAGAAAAGAAAATTGGTAGGAGTTTAACGTAGTTAAACTGAGTAGACCTGCAAAAGCAGGTGTTCATTCTTTAACTGGACTGACACTTATAAGCTCCGCCTTAAGGGTATGACGTGATATCGTTAATGCCCATATATGCAGAAATTGCTCATTCTCTGCTTAACACTCACCGATGGCGGCGAGTCCTCGTACCGCTACCTGCAGCGGAGTGGCGCAGCGGTTAAGAGATGCGCCACTGCACTGGCGGGTGGCTGTTTCTATCACAGCCACTGGTAGGAGTTGTGCTTACTCCTCCTCCGAATTTACCTAACCCTTAACTCCTCGGAGCTTACCCGAGTAACTATCATGGTGGATGGAACAGCGCGAACAGACGAAAGACGAGAAGAGAAGACACAGACAAGCGCTGACTCGCAACTAATGATTTTATTAAGAAGAACATACATTTTATATTAAAAAAACACGTGATATATCAGGCACATATCAATTGCATTGGCAGTTTTCAATGGTTACCTTCGCTGAATTGAATTCAGCGAGGTAACCATGAATTCAATTCAGCGAGGTAACCATTGAAAACTGCCAATGCAATTGATATGTGCCTGATATATCACGTGTTTTTTTTAATATAAAATGTATGTTCTTCTTAATAAAAACATTAGTTGCGAGTCAGCGCTTGTCTGTGTCTTCTCTTCTCGTCTTTCGTCTGTTCGCGCTGTTCCACCCACCATGAACTGTTACCAACTAGCCCAACTTTCCATCCTTCTTCCGAGTAACTATGGTAAGCCCGCGGGTTGCTAGGCAACGACACTAATCGTACTTACGGTGAGCTATAGGTACGGTGACAAGATGCTTAGTTGGTGTTGCTGAGCGTATAAGTGCTTTTGCACTAAATGCTTTATTTGAGTGTAGGGCCGGGTTACAGAGCCTATACTAGATGGCCAGCAGGTGAAGTCTATATTGGCGACCTCATAGGCGCGCTGGAGGATCCGGTCTTTTATGTCCGGGTACGAGCTGAGCAGCAGGTTCTGCGAGTCGTCTAGAGGCAGTATTTCCCCAATTCTGTACTAAGGGAACCTCTTTGCATCCCCAGAGTATATAATGTTTCTTTCTTTTTTTTCGCCCGCTCTCATGGGTCGGTGGTGATGGTGGTAAACATTTATTATTTACAAGGAGGTGTTTGGGGCCCAGGCCCTATGGCCCAGGTCCTCACGAATCTAGGTGGAGCTCCTATTCCGGAGCCCCAATGCGTCTAGCGCCGCTCGCGCCCTGGCGATTAAGGTCCGTTGGGACTGCAGGTCATGGCAGTTGAGCAGCGCCGCCTCCCAGGCCTCCCTAGAAGGGTGGGAGATGAAGGATTGGGAAGGGTGGGGATTGGAAGGGCAGGCCCAGACCATATGGAAAACGTCCGAGAACGTCGCTCCGCACAGCCTGCAGTCATCGTCAAATTCTGAATCGAAGTGTTTAATACTGCCGGGCACAGCATTGTATTTGTAAAAATTTTGAGAAGTCGTTCGTCTGCTCTCCGGAGACCCCTTACAGGGTTCCGAAAAGCGACGATGACTGTCCTTATAATATGCAGTGATGTCTTTGAATGTAATTAGAGATTGTGTAGGCTCGTAGTAGGCTTCCTGAGCAAGTGTGAGTGCCCGGGAAGAGAGCGCGCGGGCCGCCTGATCGGCTAACTCATTGCCCTGGAGTCCCTGGTGGCCGGGAGCCCAGATGAGGTTACAGTTTGGAGGGTCGCTGGACCGACAGCAATTTTGTAGGATGCGCCAGACGAGAGAAGGTATCCAACCCAGCTCATAGTTCCGACAAGCCCCCTTCGAGTCGGTAATGATGTGTTTCACTTGTGGGAGGAGAGTGCGAGCGCAATCGCGATTTCCTCCGCGTGTGTTGCGCTGTAGGCGCGGAAAGTGAGTCCTGCCACTGTGGTGTTGTCGTGGACCACTGCTGCGGTGAACCACCCCCCATGGTGGGGGACCGGCAATGTCCACGTAGTACACGTGTTGTTGTCGACCATAATGTCGCTCCAGTGCTTCCGCACGCGCCTGGCGACGGCCAATTGTGGTCAGAGTGTGAACATGTTGCGGGGAATGGGTCGGACCCTGAGGGCGCGTCTCCAGGGTTCTGGCGCTCGTACCCGTTCCTCAAAGGTGATGGTGTGTGGAGTCGGTCAAGAATGCGGCGACCGGGATGGCGTTTGTGATAGGCGCGTATATTGGTTGACGAGATGGGCGTCTCGGAGTTCCCGATAGGTGTTTGACCACCCCAGGTCCAACAAACGCTGGTTGGATGTGGTAATGGGAAGGTCAAGAGCCCGTTTGATGACATTGCGGTGCATGACCTCGAGTTGGTCCTCGTCGTGTTTGCGCATGTGAAGGTAGGGGGTTGAGTAGAGAATTCTACTCGTTACAAAGGCATGTGCCAGCCGCAAGGCATCTTTGCTTCGTAACCCCCCACGCTTGTTGGAGACTCGGCGTACCATACGGCCCACCTCATCACCATACATGCGGAGTTTTGCGAGTGTTGTGTCCGGTCTGCGTTGTTGTGTGAATAAAGAGACCGAGGATGCGGATCTCCTTGGCCTCTCTAATCGGACCCGAAGGGAGTAGTGTGTGAGGTGAATTGAAGATGCACCCAGAACCACAGCCTGCATGAAGGGCTGCCCACTTCGTGAGTGGCCTTGGGAGGCCGAAGCTGAAGATGCCAAGGCGCAAGATAATGCCGGCGTGTGGTGTTCCGCTCTGATAAAGTGTGCGTGAGTCATTTTAGACGCATGGCAGAGTTTCGCACTCGAAAGATGAGCACGATGAACAGCGAAAGACTGGGTGCTATGTTTGGGCTTATAATAAACTGCACAAGTGCAACCAAAAATTTTAACTTTAACCCAACGTTTCGAAGCCGACTCGGCTCCTTCATCAGGGGTGACTGAGGGCAGTAGCTAGCGTCTTTTAAGTATTGAGGGGGGGGGGGGGGGGGGGGGGGGGGATTCAAACGAACGACAGCTGTGACGCGAAAGGCGCGTTCCTCTTACCCCCCCCACCCCCCCCCCCCCCCCCTCCTCCCCTCCATACTTAAAGACGCTAGCTACTGCCCTCAGTCACCCCTGATGAAGGAGCCGAGTCGGCTTCGAAACGTTTGGGTTAAAGTTAAAACTTTTGGTTGGAGATGTGCAGTTTATTATAAGCCTTCAAACCCAACCAGACAGGCAAATCTGTCAAAAATGTTTAGTTTTCATTGTTTGGGCTGCTAGCATTTTCTTTACTGCGTGGAAACGGAAAATTTCAGGATGGTGCGCGTACAAGAAATTATTCAGCCATAAATTTAGCAATTCAGCTTCGTTGCAAGCGGACCAATAGTGTAGCTAATTGAGCTCTGTTTTTATGATAGAAAAAAAACGTGACATGTATTGCTTGCGCGGGAAAAAAAATATTTTGATTCGCAGAATTTTAGAGACTCACCCAAACAAGTCCGGCTTTCTACGGCAAAAAGTTTGAAAATTGGAAAATTATAAGACGCTCTTATGGAAATCCTGAAGGTAATGGTCCATTTTTCAGATAAAGCAGGAAAACTGTTTCTTTAAAGCGTTTCCAGCGATTGCAATTAAAGCGTTTTCAGCCATAGAAACCCAATGGGGGAACGCGTTTGACGTTACCAAAAATGTGAGTAGAAAAAAAAATACAAGACTATCGTCGGGTGATGTGCGGATATATTGGTTGTTATAGTGAAATCTTCCATTTTATGAAAAGCCGATATTGAATTTGGACTGAGATGCATCCACGAATAATGTCAAAAGAATAATTGGGGAAATGCAGTGCAATGTCGTTAAAATGGGATAACGAAGTTCATTGCATGAACAGTACATATTGGTTAGATGTAAGAAGGTGTGGAGTACACCAACATTGTATAAGTTATGCGTATGGAAGGTTAAGGAACCTAACACACAGTGCACTCTTAGGAGGCACCTGGTGTGAGCGACTAAGCCTAAAGCGACCAATCACGTTTTTGTTATGCAGCCACTCGGTCGTTCTCTCTATTTCTTACGCCACGGATGATGTCAACGCGCTATTTATGAAGGTCCAAAGTCGTTGCGCTACGTCGTGACAGACAAAGCAACTAGAAGCACTTTTCCGAATTGCTGGTAATGCCCGCAGTGCAGTGCCAAGGTTGACTTCGGGTTGTCTTGGAGAAAACTCGACCGTCTGTACTGCCGATGGCACGGAATCGTTCGGAACCTGTCCAATACCTTCAAAGAGGATCGGACAGGAGCGAATCTCCTCGACAGCGGCAAAAATGAAAGTTTCAGAGGGGCACCTGCCGAATGTCCAAGCTGGGCGGAGCAGTCATCTAACCAAAATCATTCGAACGGACTCCATGCATCTTTACACACAACGCTGTTGCTTGCATCTACAAAGACAATAATAATAATAATTGGTTTTGGGGGAAAGCAAATGGAGCAGTATCTGTCTCATATATCGTTGGACACCTGAACCGCGCCGTAAGGGAAGGGATAAAGAAGAGAGAAGAAAGGAGGAAAGAGGTGCCGTAGTGGAGGGCTCTGGAATATTTCGACCACCTGGGTATCTTTGATGTGCACTGACATCGCACAGCACACTGGCGCCTTAGCGTTTTTTCCTCCATAAAGGCGCAGCCGCCGCGGCCGGGTTCGAACCCGGAAGCTCCGGTCCAGCATCTGAGTGCGCTAACCACTGAGCCACCGCGGTGGGGCTACAAAGACAAGTGTAGATGTTGCGGAATAGCGAGAACACCGTTGTTGCTGAAATGGGGGGGGGGGGGGGGGGTAGATGCGAGACGAGGATGCCACCTTGCTCGCTGTAATCGCTAAACATTGAAAGGTTTCTAGGAAAGTTTAAAAATACTCCCTCATACCGGTAAAAAAAAAAATGAAACGAATCCCGGAACTGAAACACATTTATTTCGGAACATGCTGAATGTCGTTACCTGTCCGGAAGCGGGCCGGGGTCGCGCAGAGTGAGCCATATCTCATAAGCATTCTTATGGTTTCAACAGCAACGTGCGTCGTGAATGGTTGGTCCTGAGCTAAGTCTACATGAAAGTTTCTGCTGTGGACGCATGCGGAAGGCAAAGCACACAAATCGTGAAATTCTGCGCTAGGGTGGCCCGGATTTCGCGTACGTTAGTTCTGCATGCACGTGCTGGAATAGCTGGCAAGCTGCGTCCGCGAAAGCGACACGAAGCTTAACGGAAAGGCGCTAGACGCTATGCACAACAATTTCCGGACAAAAACGGCCAAACTAGGAAAGCTAGAGACTACTGCAATTTCTCTGTGTGTGAAAAAAGGGTCTCTGAACATCGCCTCTAATGCCCTTTACTGAAATGAAAGTGCATTGCTAGACCAAATTTGGTGATACAAGTGTTTGGCCGCCCCTTTTTTTATTTGTTGGTGCATTCTACACGGGGCGCATATACGGCGTCGTCTTTCGGCCCTAGCTCTCATTTTGAGATATCCTCACCAGCATCCGCTGTGAATAAACAACCCGAAAGACGCGGGTTCGATCCCGGCCGCGGCGGTAGAATTTCGATGGAGGCGAAATTCTGGAGGCCCGTGTGCTGTGCGGTGTCAGTACACGTTAATGAACCCAAATTGGTTGGAAGTTCCGGATCCCTTCACCACAGCGTCCCTCATAGCCTGAGTCACTTTGGGACATTGAACCCCCATAAACCAAACATACTTCTTTTGCCCTCCTTTCACTGTAGGCCGCTGATGTTAATGTCCTGTTGATAATTCAAAGATTATAACAGCTAATAAGAGGTCCCGATAGTGACGTCGTGCTCTGGGACCTCCTTTTTAATATTCGTCTATGTACAGTATTTAAAATTAGATGCACTTCTTTTTATTCTCTTATTTTTATTCCCTTCTTTCTTTTTTTCTTTGTGCTACCTCTTCGCCGCGTTCTCTGCCGAGCGGCTGCGTCTTCATTCTTGTCTTCGCCATTAGCTTGTCGCTGCGCTGGGGCGCTTCTGCTTCGACAATATTGCTATATTCCCCGCCTACGGGAGCAACTTTCGCACAGCTTTTTAGAATAACCCCATGCCAAGTCTGATAAAGGCCCACCATCAAGCTTAATGCGCACTTGCCCAATGATCACAAGTTATTGAAAACCTGCTACCAACTCCGGGCGTGGTCTAGTGGCTAGGATACCTGGCTCTCACCCAGGAGGCCCGGGTTCGATTCCCGGCGTCGGAACACTTGAGGTCTCATGGTGTAATTGGTCAGCACTCTGGACTCTGAATCCCAGCGATCCGGAGTTCGAGTCTCGGTGAGACCCTTTTTTGCTTCCTGCAGTGGCACTTTTTCCTTTCCTCTAGGTGCCTTCATAAAATGCACCGCGCTAGCGCCAGAAATAGCGCCCTCAGATATTCTCACTGCATTAGAATGGCGATGTGCGCCAGATGATGCACAGTTCAATCGTTGTTTATTAAGCATGAAATGCTTTTATCTGCTACCACCGAAAATACGAGAAGGATATTCTTTGGCCGAAGTTAATGGTGCGGCCAAAAATTTCGCCCCAAACATATTCATACATAAACAAAAAAAAAGCCAACGCTCATCCTGAAGACGCAGCGGCAATCAGCGCTGTAGCTTCTTGCGCAAAATGCTTAGCCCAGAATGCATAAAGCCAAATACATACAAAATCACCGATCGAATGTCTTCGCTTGCGCCTACCTATTTATTTATCATCACCTTGATTACTTCGTCGCACCTCTGCCCTCTTTCCCGAACGTAACTATACGCTGTCCCTGGCCACGGAAAATGCGGTCTAGCGGAGCAGAAACGCTGCGGTCGCTAGCTCCATAGCATGAGAGGATAACCGGAGTGACGTATATCTTCACCATCGCTATCCTCCTCCCAATTATAATAGGTATGTGATAGCATGAGAAGTGGCAGATTATATATGAGACAGATACTGCGCCATTTTCTTTCCCCCCCAAAAAATTATTATTCAGCCTGCATGATTACTTTCTGGCAAGGGCGGGTACCTCTTTGCGAGCTCGTGGGTGGTTGGTGGTGGTAAACATTTACTATTTACAAGGAGGTGCTTGGGCCCAGGCTCTATGGCCCAGGTCCTCATAAATCTAGGTTGAGCCCCTATTCCGGAGCCCCAATGGCGTCTAGCGCCGCTCGCGCCCTGGCGATTAAGGTCCGTTGGGACTGCAGGTCATGGCAGTTGAGCAGCGCCGCCTCCCAGGCCTCCCTAGAAGGGTGGGAGATGAAGGATTGGGAAGGGTGGGGATTGGAAGGGCAGGCCCAGACCATATGGAAAACGTCCGAGAACGTCGCTCCGCACAGCCTGCAGTCATCGTCAAATTCTGAATCGAAGTGTTTAAATACTGCCGGGCACAGCATTGTATTTGTAAAAATTTTGAGAAGAAGCCGTTCGTCTGCTCTCCGGAGACCCTTACAGGGTTCCGGAAAGCGACGATGACTGTCCTTATAATATGCAGTGATGTCTTTGAATGTAATTAGAGATTGTGTAGGCTCGTAGTAGGCTTCCTGAGCAAGTGTGAGTGCCCGGGAAGAGAGAGCGCGCGGGCCGCCTGATCGGCTAACTCATTGCCCTGGAGTCCCTGGTGGCCGGGAGCCCAGATGAGGGTTACAGTTTGGAGGGGTCGCTGGACCGACGAGCAATTTTGTCGGATGCGCCAAGGCGAGAGGAGGTATCCAACCCAGCTCACAGTTCCGACAGGCCCCCCTTTGAGTCGGTAATGATGTGTTTCACTTGTGGGAGGGAGAGTGCGAGCGCAATCGCGATTTCCTCCGCGTGTGTTGGCCTGTAGGGGCGGAACGTGAGTCCTGCCACTGTGGTGGTGTCGTGGACCACGGCTGCGGTGAACCACCCCCCACGGTGGGGACCGGCTATGTCCACGTAGTACACGTGTTGTTGTCGACCATAATGTCGCTCCAGTGCTTCCGCACGCGCCTGGCGACGGCCATTGGGGTCAGAGTGTGACATGTTGCGGGAAAGGTGGTCGGGCCCCGAGGGCGCGTCTCCAGGTTTCTGGCGCTCGTACCCGTTCCTCAAAGGTGATGGTGTGTTGGATGCTCATTGGTCGCGGCTTCCCTGTGACGTACGCCATGGCGTACAAACACGACAGCGGACAAAGAGAACAGAAAAAAAAATACGCCCATAGCGCACATATAAATATCGTCAGGCCAGCCTACATTAAACGTACATTTGTCAGTTGCGGAACAAAAAAAAAATTAAAAAACTTTAGGGCTTTAGTAGACGCATTCCTAAAAAAAAACGATAGCAATTAGACGTTGGCCCAGGCCGAAAAATTCCAGAGGACCCCCAAAATGTGGAAGTATGCCCATCACAGAAAACGGATTAAGGTGGAATAGTGGGGGTTTGTGGGTGGATTAAGGTGGATTAGTGGGACGTATTAGTATATTCTCGGATGATAATCCAGTGGAAGGTACCCGAACATTCTATTGTCCAGATATTAAAATTTTGGCAGTGTCTCGACCAACCAGGGAATTTCGTTACGTAGCAGCCGGAAATTCTTCGGATGAAGGTAACATAAATGCGAGTGCATTTAGGTTGCCGTCAAGAGAACATCCAGGCTTGAGAAATGTATTTGGATCAACGCTGATAAGCGGAACTTTTGCTCAGGTGCGACGAGGATATGCATGGTGTTTCAGGGTAGACTAAGTAATTTTCAAAAATAGGCTTTTTGGTGCCAACAATATGGCTTTTGTGGCATAGTACGGCGGACACCATTAATTAAGCCGGGTGAATCGTTTTAGGAGTAACCTGGCGAACTAATTTTTAATAATGAACCTTTTTAACTATATCTTAGGCGCCTAGTGGCAATTAGAAATTTGTGGCAGATTGTTAGTAATAGCCGTATCAGTTTTTAGAATTTCGAAAACGCGATGATACTTGGCGCTGTGGCTCGAGAAAATGTGGCCTAATCGTGCCAAATACAAGCGCTTTCGAAAAGCATGCTGGCAAAGCAACCCTTCCAGTGCACGTAACTAGAGTAAACAGCCAAATTTTGTCGAGCCACAGCGGCAAGGATAATCGTGCTTTCGAAATTCTAAAAACT